>NC_079135.1:38515440-38681347 GCF_945859705.1 Episyrphus balteatus
TATCTCGTTAACCGAGCGTCTAAACAGGTCAAAACTTGCAAAATTCAAAATTCTCTAAAAACAAAACTACAAGTCCAAAACTTATAGAAAATACATTTTTGTGATCTGTGAGTCGATATCCTTCGCATACAATTCAATTGGAGTTGAAAAATTCATTTTTGAAGAAAATGACATTTCAAAATCTTTAAATCGTCATATCTCGTTAACCGAGCGTCTAAACAGGTCAAAACTTGCAAAATTCAAAATTCTCTAAAAACAAAACTACATGTCCAAAACGTATAGAAAATACATTTTTGTGCTCTGTGAGTCGATATCCTTCGCATACAATTCAATTGGAGTTGAAAAATTCATTTTTGAAGAAAATGACATTTCAAAATCTTTAAATCATCATATCTCGTTAACCGAGCGTCTAAACAGGTCAAAACTTGCAAAATTCAAAATTCTCTAAAAACAAAACTACAAGTCCAAAACTTATAGAAAATACATTTTTGTGATCTGTGAGTCGATATCCTTCGCATACAATTCAATTGGAGTTGAAAAATTCATTTTTGAAGAAAATGACATTTCAAAATCTTTAAATCGTCATATCTCGTTAACCGAGCGTCTAAACAGGTCAAAACTTGCAAAATTCAAAATTCTCTAAAAACAAAACTACAAGTCCAAAACTTATAGAAAATACATTTTTGTGCTCTGTGAGTCGATATCCTTCGCATACAATTCAATTGGAGTTGAAAAATTCATGTTTGAAGAAAATGACATTTCAAAATCTTTAAATCGTCATATCTCGTTAACCGAGCGTCTAAACAGGTCAAAACTTGCAAAATTCAAAATTCTCTAAAAACAAAACTACAAGTCCAAAACTTATAGAAAATACATTTTTGTGCTCTGTGAGTCGATATCCTTCGCATACAATTCAATTGGAGTTGAAAAATTCATTTTTGAAGAAAATGACATTTCAAAATCTTTAAATCGTCATATCTCGTTAACCGAGCGTCTAAACAGGTCAAAACTTGCAAAATTCAAAATTCCCTAAAAACAAAACTACAAGTCCAAAACTTATAGAAAATACATTTTTGTGATCTGTGAGTCGATATCCTTCGCATACAATTCAATTGGAGTTGAAAAATTCATTTTTGAAGAAAATGACATTTCAAAATCTTTAAATCGTCATATCTCGTTAACCGAGCGTCTAAACAGGTCAAAACTTGCAAAATTCAAAATTCTCTAAAAACAAAACTACATGTCCAAAACTTATATCCTTCGCATACAATTCAATTGGAGTTGAAAAATTCATTTTTGAAGAAAATGACATTTCAAAATCTTTAAATCGTCATATCTCGTTAACCGAGCGTCTAAACAGGTCAAAACTTGCAAAATTCAAAATTCTCTAAAAACAAAACTACAAGTCCAAAACTTATAGAAAATACATTTTTGTGATCTGTGAGTCGATATCCTTCGCATACAATTCAATTGGAGTTGAAAAATTCATTTTTGAAGAAAATGACATTTCAAAATCTTTAAATCGTCATATCTCGTTAACCGAGCGTCTAAACAGGTCAAAACTTGCAAAATTCAAAATTCTCTAAAAACAAAACTACAAGTCCAAAACTTATAGAAAATACATTTTTGTGATCTGTGAGTCGATATCCTTCGCATACAATTCAATTGGAGTTGAAAAATTCATGTTTGAAGAAAATGACATTTCAAAATCTTTAAATCGTCATATCTCGTTAACCGAGCGTCTAAACAGGTCAAAACTTGCAAAATTCAAAATTCTCTAAAAACAAAACTACAAGTCCAAAACTTATAGAAAATACATTTTTGTGCTCTGTGAGTCGATATCCTTCGCATACAATTCAATTGGAGTTGAAAAATTCATTTTTGAAGAAAATGACATTTCAAAATCTTTAAATCGTCATATCTCGTTAACCGAGCGTCTAAACAGGTCAAAACTTGCAAAATTCAAAATTCTCTAAAAACAAAACTACAAGTCCAAAACTTATAGAAAATACATTTTTGTGATCTGTGAGTCGATATCCTTCGCATACAATTCAATTGGAGTTGAAAAATTCATTTTTGAAGAAAATGACATTTCAAAATCTTTAAATCGTCATATCTCGTTAACCGAGCGTCTAAACAGGTCAAAACTTACAAAATTCAAAATTCTCTAAAAACAAAACTACATGTCCAAAACTTATAGAAAATACATTTTTGTGCTCTGTGAGTCGATATCCTTCGCATACAATTCAATTGGAGTTGAAAAATTCATTTTTGAAGAAAATGACATTTCAAAATCTTCAAATCGTCATATCTCGTTAACCGAGCGTCTAAACAGGTCAAAACTTGCAAAATTCAAAATTCTCTAAAAACAAAACTACAAGTCCAAAACTTATAGAAAATACATTTTTGTGCTCTGTGAGTCGATATCCTTCGCATACAATTCAATTGGAGTTGAAAAATTCATTTTTGAAGAAAATGACATTTCAAAATCTTTAAATCGTCATATCTCGTTAACCGAGCGTCTAAACAGGTCAAAACTTGCAAAATTCCAAAATTCTCTAAAAACAAAACTACAAGTCCAAAACTTATAGAAAATACATTTTTGTGATCTGTGAGTCGATATCCTTCGCATACAATTCAATTGGAGTTGAAAAATTAATTTTTGAAGAAAATGACATTTCAAAATCTTTAAATCGTCATATCTCGTTAACCGAGCGTCTAAACAGGTCAAAACTTGCAAAATTCAAAATTCTCTAAAAACAAAACTACATGTCCAAAACTTATAGAAAATACATTTTTGTGCTCTGTGAGTCGATATCCTTCGCATACAATTCAATTGGAGTTGAAAAATTCATTTTTGAAGAAAATGACATTTCAAAATCTTCAAATCGTCATATCTCGTTAACCGAGCGTCTAAACAGGTCAAAACTTGCAAAATTCAAAATTCTCTAAAAACAAAACTACAAGTCCAAAACTTATAGAAAATACATTTTTGTGCTCTGTGAGTCGATATCCTTCGCATACAATTCAATTGGAGTTGAAAAATTCATTTTTGAAGAAAATGACATTTCAAAATCTTTAAATCGTCATATCTCGTTAACCGAGCGTCTAAACAGGTCAAAACTTGCAAAATTCAAAATTCTCTAAAAACAAAACTACAAGTCCAAAACTTATAGAAAATACATTTTTGTGATCTGTGAGTCGATATCCTTCGCATACAATTCAATTGGAGTTGAAAAATTCATTTTTGAAGAAAATGACATTTCAAAATCTTTAAATCGTCATATCTCGTTAACCGAGCGTCTAAACAGGTCAAAACTTGCAAAATTCAAAATTCTCTAAAAACAAAACTACAAGTCCAAAACTTATAGAAAATACATTTTTGTGCTCTGTGAGTCGATATCCTTCGCATACAATTCAATTGGAGTTGAAAAATTCATTTTTGAAGAAAATGACATTTCAAAATCTTCAAATCGTCATATCTCGTTAACCGAGCGTCTAAACAGGTCAAAACTTGCAAAATTCAAAATTCTCTAAAAACAAAACTACAAGTCCAAAACTTATAGAAAATACATTTTTGTGCTCTGTGAGTCGCTATCCTTCGCATACAATTCAATTGGAGTTGAAAAATTCATTTTTGAAGAAAATGACATTTCAAAATCTTTAAATCGTCATATCTCGTTAACCGAGCGTCTAAACAGGTCAAAACTTGCAAAATTCAAAATTCTCTAAAAACAAAACTACAAGTCCAAAACTTATAGAAAATACATTTTTGTGATCTGTGAGTCGATATCCTTCGCATACAATTCAATTGGAGTTGAAAAATTCATTTTTGAAGAAAATGACATTTCAAAATCTTTAAATCGTCATATCTCGTTAACCGAGCGTCTAAACAGGTCAAAACTTGCAAAATTCAAAATTCTCTAAAAACAAAACTACAAGTCCAAAACTTATAGAAAATACATTTTTGTGCTCTGTGAGTCGATATCCTTCGCATACAATTCAATTGGAGTTGAAAAATTCATTTTTGAAGAAAATGACATTTCAAAATCTTCAAATCGTCATATCTCGTTAACCGAGCGTCTAAACAGGTCAAAACTTGCAAAATTCAAAATTCTCTAAAAACAAAACTACAAGTCCAAAACTTATAGAAAATACATTTTTGTGATCTGTGAGTCGATATCCTTCGCATACAATTCAATTGGAGTTGAAAAATTCATTTTTGAAGAAAATGACATTTCAAAATCTTTAAATCGTCATATCTCGTTAACCGAGCGTCTAAACAGGTCAAAACTTGCAAAATTCAAAATTCTCTAAAAACAAAACTACAAGTCCAAAACTTATAGAAAATACATTTTTGTGATCTGTGAGTCGATATCCTTCGCATACAATTCAATTGGAGTTGAAAAATTCATTTTTGAAGAAAATGACATTTCAAAATCTTTAAATCGTCATATCTCGTTAACCGAGCGTCTAAACAGGTCAAAACTTGCAAAATTCAAAATTCTCTAAAAACAAAACTACAAGTCCAAAACTTATAGAAAATACATTTTTGTGATCTGTGAGTCGATATCCTTCGCATACAATTCAATTGGAGTTGAAAAATTCATTTTTGAAGAAAATGACATTTCAAAATCTTTAAATCGTCATATCTCGTTAACCGAGCGTCTAAACAGGTCAAAACTTGCAAAATTCAAAATTCTCTAAAAACAAAACTACAAGTCCAAAACTTATAGAAAATACATTTTTGTGCTCTGTGAGTCGATATCCTTCGCATACAATTCAATTGGAGTTGAAAAATTCATTTTTGAAGAAAATGACATTTCAAAATCTTCAAATCGTCATATCTCGTTAACCGAGCGTCTAAACAGGTCAAAACTTGCAAAATTCAAAATTCTCTAAAAACAAAACTACAAGTCCAAAACTTATAGAAAATACATTTTTGTGCTCTGTGAGTCGATATCCTTCGCATACAATTCAATTGGAGTTGAAAAATTCATTTTTGAAGAAAATGACATTTCAAAATCTTTAAATCGTCATATCTCGTTAACCGAGCGTCTAAACAGGTCAAAACTTGCAAAATTCAAAATTCTCTAAAAACAAAACTACAAGTCCAAAACTTATAGAAAATACATTTTTGTGATCTGTGAGTCGATATCCTTCGCATACAATTCAATTGGAGTTGAAAAATTCATTTTTGAAGAAAATGACATTTCAAAATCTTTAAATCGTCATATCTCGTTAACCGAGCGTCTAAACAGGTCAAAACTTGCAAAATTCAAAATTCTCTAAAAACAAAACTACAAGTCCAAAACTTATAGAAAATACATTTTTGTGATCTGTGAGTCGATATCCTTCGCATACAATTCAATTGGAGTTGAAAAATTCATTTTTGAAGAAAATGACATTTCAAAATCTTTAAATCGTCATATCTCGTTAACCGAGCGTCTAAACAGGTCAAAACTTGCAAAATTCAAAATTCTCTAAAAACAAAACTACATGTCCAAAACTTATAGAAAATACATTTTTGTGCTCTGTGAGTCGATATCCTTCGCATACAATTCAATTGGAGTTGAAAAATTCATTTTTGAAGAAAATGACATTTCAAAATCTTTAAATCGTCATATCTCGTTAACCGAGCGTCTAAACAGGTCAAAACTTGCAAAATTCAAAATTCTCTAAAAACAAAACTACAAGTCCAAAACTTATAGAAAATACATTTTTGTGATCTGTGAGTCGATATCCTTCGCATACAATTCAATTGGAGTTGAAAAATTCATTTTTGAAGAAAATGACATTTCAAAATCTTTAAATCGTCATATCTCGTTAACCGAGCGTCTAAACAGGTCAAAACTTGCAAAATTCAAAATTCTCTAAAAACAAAACTACAAGTCCAAAACTTATAGAAAATACATTTTTGTGATCTGTGAGTCGATATCCTTCGCATACAATTCAATTGGAGTTGAAAAATTCATTTTTGAAGAAAATGACATTTCAAAATCTTTAAATCGTCATATCTCGTTAACCGAGCGTCTAAACAGGTCAAAACTTGCAAAATTCAAAATTCTCTAAAAACAAAACTACAAGTCCAAAACTTATAGAAAATACATTTTTGTGATCTGTGAGTCGATATCCTTCGCATACAATTCAATTGGAGTTGAAAAATTCATTTTTGAAGAAAATGACATTTCAAAATCTTTAAATCGTCATATCTCGTTAACCGAGCGTCTAAACAGGTCAAAACTTGCAAAATTCAAAATTCTCTAAAAACAAAACTACAAGTCCAAAACTTATAGAAAATACATTTTTGTGCTCTGTGAGTCGATATCCTTCGCATACAATTCAATTGGAGTTGAAAAATTCATTTTTGAAGAAAATGACATTTCAAAATCTTTAAATCGTCATATCTCGTTAACCGAGCGTCTAAACAGGTCAAAACTTGCAAAATTCAAAATTCTCTAAAAACAAAACTACAAGTCCAAAACTTATAGAAAATACATTTTTGTGCTCTGTGAGTCGATATCCTTCGCATACAATTCAATTGAAGTTGAAAAATTCATTTTTGAAGAAAATGACATTTCAAAATCTTCAAATCGTCATATCTCGTTAACCGAGCGTCTAAACAGGTCAAAACTTGCAAAATTCAAAATTCTCTAAAAACAAAACTACAAGTCCAAAACTTATAGAAAATACATTTTTGTGCTCTGTGAGTCGATATCCTTCGCATACAATTCAATTGGAGTTGAAAAATTCATTTTTGAAGAAAATGACATTTCAAAATCTTTAAATCGTCATATCTCGTTAACCGAGCGTCTAAACAGGTCAAAACTTGCAAAATTCAAAATTCTCTAAAAACAAAACTACAAGTCCAAAACTTATAGAAAATACATTTTTGTGATCTGTGAGTCGATATCCTTCGCATACAATTCAATTGGAGTTGAAAAATTCATTTTTGAAGAAAATGACATTTCAAAATCTTTAAATCGTCATATCTCGTTAACCGAGCGTCTAAACAGGTCAAAACTTGCAAAATTCAAAATTCTCTAAAAACAAAACTACATGTCCAAAACTTATAGAAAATACATTTTTGTGCTCTGTGAGTCGATATCCTTCGCATACAATTCAATTGGAGTTGAAAAATTCATTTTTGAAGAAAATGACATTTCAAAATCTTCAAATCGTCATATCTCGTTAACCGAGCGTCTAAACAGGTCAAAACTTGCAAAATTCAAAATTCTCTAAAAACAAAACTACAAGTCCAAAACTTATAGAAAATACATTTTTGTGCTCTGTGAGTCGATATCCTTCGCATACAATTCAATTGGAGTTGAAAAATTCATTTTTGAAGAAAATGACATTTCAAAATCTTTAAATCGTCATATCTCGTTAACCGAGCGTCTAAACAGGTCAAAACTTGCAAAATTCAAAATTCTCTAAAAACAAAACTACAAGTCCAAAACTTATAGAAAATACATTTTTGTGATCTGTGAGTCGATATCCTTCGCATACAATTCAATTGGAGTTGAAAAATTCATTTTTGAAGAAAATGACATTTCAAAATCTTTAAATCGTCATATCTCGTTAACCGAGCGTCTAAACAGGTCAAAACTTGCAAAATTCAAAATTCTCTAAAAACAAAACTACAAGTCCAAAACTTATAGAAAATACATTTTTGTGATCTGTGAGTCGATATCCTTCGCATACAATTCAATTGGAGTTGAAAAATTCATTTTTGAAGAAAATGACATTTCAAAATCTTTAAATCGTCATATCTCGTTAACCGAGCGTCTAAACAGGTCAAAACTTGCAAAATTCAAAATTCTCTAAAAACAAAACTACAAGTCCAAAACTTATAGAAAATACATTTTTGTGATCTGTGAGTCGATATCCTTCGCATACAATTCAATTGGAGTTGAAAAATTCATTTTTGAAGAAAATGACATTTCAAAATCTTTAAATCGTCATATCTCGTTAACCGAGCGTCTAAACAGGTCAAAACTTGCAAAATTCAAAATTCTCTAAAAACAAAACTACAAGTCCAAAACTTATAGAAAATACATTTTTGTGATCTGTGAGTCGATATCCTTCGCATACAATTCAATTGGAGTTGAAAAATT
Organism: Episyrphus balteatus; assembly: GCF_945859705.1. Taxonomy (NCBI): domain Eukaryota; kingdom Metazoa; phylum Arthropoda; class Insecta; order Diptera; family Syrphidae; genus Episyrphus; species Episyrphus balteatus. Next base: position 38,523,558 of record NC_079135.1, read on the forward strand.
CATTTTTGAAGAAAATGACATTTCAAAATCTTTAAATCGTCATATCTCGTTAACCGAGCGTCTAAACAGGTCAAAACTTGCAAAATTCAAAATTCTCTAAAAACAAAACTACAAGTCCAAAACTTATAGAAAATACATTTTTGTGATCTGTGAGTCGATATCCTTCGCATACAATTCAATTGGAGTTGAAAAATTCATTTTTGAAGAAAATGACATTTCAAAATCTTTAAATCGTCATATCTCGTTAACCGAGCGTCTAAACAGGTCAAAACTTGCAAAATTCAAAATTCTCTAAAAACAAAACTACAAGTCCAAAACTTATAGAAAATACATTTTTGTGCTCTGTGAGTCGATATCCTTCGCATACAATTCAATTGGAGTTGAAAAATTCATTTTTGAAGAAAATGACATTTCAAAATCTTTAAATCGTCATATCTCGTTAACCGAGCGTCTAAACAGGTCAAAACTTGCAAAATTCAAAATTCTCTAAAAACAAAACTACAAGTCCAAAACTTATAGAAAATACATTTTTGTGCTCTGTGAGTCGATATCCTTCGCATACAATTCAATTGGAGTTGAAAAATTCATTTTTGAAGAAAATGACATTTCAAAATCTTCAAATCGTCATATCTCGTTAACCGAGCGTCTAAACAGGTCAAAACTTGCAAAATTCAAAATTCTCTAAAAACAAAACTACAAGTCCAAAACTTATAGAAAATACATTTTTGTGCTCTGTGAGTCGATATCCTTCGCATACAATTCAATTGGAGTTGAAAAATTCATTTTTGAAGAAAATGACATTTCAAAATCTTTAAATCGTCATATCTCGTTAACCGAGCGTCTAAACAGGTCAAAACTTGCAAAATTCAAAATTCTCTAAAAACAAAACTACAAGTCCAAAACTTATAGAAAATACATTTTTGTGATCTGTGAGTCGATATCCTTCGCATACAATTCAATTGGAGTTGAAAAATTCATTTTTGAAGAAAATGACATTTCAAAATCTTTAAATCGTCATATCTCGTTAACCGAGCGTCTAAACAGGTCAAAACTTGCAAAATTCAAAATTCTCTAAAAACAAAACTACATGTCCAAAACTTATAGAAAATACATTTTTGTGCTCTGTGAGTCGATATCCTTCGCATACAATTCAATTGGAGTTGAAAAATTCATTTTTGAAGAAAATGACATTTCAAAATCTTCAAATCGTCATATCTCGTTAACCGAGCGTCTAAACAGGTAAAAACTTGCAAAATTCAAAATTCTCTAAAAACAAAACTACAAGTCCAAAACTTATAGAAAATACATTTTTGTGCTCTGTGAGTCGATATCCTTCGCATACAATTCAATTGGAGTTGAAAAATTCATTTTTGAAGAAAATGACATTTCAAAATCTTTAAATCGTCATATCTCGTTAACCGAGCGTCTAAACAGGTCAAAACTTGCAAAATTCAAAATTCTCTAAAAACAAAACTACAAGTCCAAAACTTATAGAAAATACATTTTTGTGATCTGTGAGTCGATATCCTTCGCATACAATTCAATTGGAGTTGAAAAATTCATTTTTGAAGAAAATGACATTTCAAAATCTTTAAATCGTCATATCTCGTTAACCGAGCGTCTAAACAGGTCAAAACTTGCAAAATTCAAAATTCTCTAAAAACAAAACTACAAGTCCAAAACTTATAGAAAATACATTTTTGTGATCTGTGAGTCGATATCCTTCGCATACAATTCAATTGGAGTTGAAAAATTCATTTTTGAAGAAAATGACATTTCAAAATCTTTAAATCGTCATATCTCGTTAACCGAGCGTCTAAACAGGTCAAAACTTGCAAAATTCAAAATTCTCTAAAAACAAAACTACAAGTCCAAAACTTATAGAAAATACATTTTTGTGATCTGTGAGTCGATATCCTTCGCATACAATTCAATTGGAGTTGAAAAATTCATTTTTGAAGAAAATGACATTTCAAAATCTTTAAATCGTCATATCTCGTTAACCGAGCGTCTAAACAGGTCAAAACTTGCAAAATTCAAAATTCTCTAAAAACAAAACTACAAGTCCAAAACTTATAGAAAATACATTTTTGTGATCTGTGAGTCGATATCCTTCGCATACAATTCAATTGGAGTTGAAAAATTCATTTTTGAAGAAAATGACATTTCAAAATCTTTAAATCGTCATATCTCGTTAACCGAGCGTCTAAACAGGTCAAAACTTGCAAAATTCAAAATTCTCTAAAAACAAAACTACAAGTCCAAAACTTATAGAAAATACATTTTTGTGCTCTGTGAGTCGATATCCTTCGCATACAATTCAATTGGAGTTGAAAAATTCATTTTTGAAGAAAATGACATTTCAAAATCTTTAAATCGTCATATCTCGTTAACCGAGCGTCTAAACAGGTCAAAACTTGCAAAATTCAAAATTCTCTAAAAACAAAACTACAAGTCCAAAACTTATAGAAAATACATTTTTGTGCTCTGTGAGTCGATATCCTTCGCATACAATTCAATTGGAGTTGAAAAATTCATTTTTGAAGAAAATGACATTTCAAAATCTTCAAATCGTCATATCTCGTTAACCGAGCGTCTAAACAGGTCAAAACTTGCAAAATTCAAAATTCTCTAAAAACAAAACTACAAGTCCAAAACTTATAGAAAATACATTTTTGTGCTCTGTGAGTCGATATCCTTCGCATACAATTCAATTGGAGTTGAAAAATTCATTTTTGAAGAAAATGACATTTCAAAATCTTTAAATCGTCATATCTCGTTAACCGAGCGTCTAAACAGGTCAAAACTTGCAAAATTCAAAATTCTCTAAAAACAAAACTACAAGTCCAAAACTTATAGAAAATACATTTTTGTGATCTGTGAGTCGATATCCTTCGCATACAATTCAATTGGAGTTGAAAAATTCATTTTTGAAGAAAATGACATTTCAAAATCTTTAAATCGTCATATCTCGTTAACCGAGCGTCTAAACAGGTCAAAACTTGCAAAATTCAAAATTCTCTAAAAACAAAACTACAAGTCCAAAACTTATAGAAAATACATTTTTGTGATCTGTGAGTCGATATCCTTCGCATACAATTCAATTGGAGTTGAAAAATTCATTTTTGAAGAAAATGACATTTCAAAATCTTTAAATCGTCATATCTCGTTAACCGAGCGTCTAAACAGGTCAAAACTTGCAAAATTCAAAATTCTCTAAAAACAAAACTACAAGTCCAAAACTTATAGAAAATACATTTTTGTGATCTGTGAGTCGATATCCTTCGCATACAATTCAATTGGAGTTGAAAAATTCATTTTTGAAGAAAATGACATTTCAAAATCTTTAAATCGTCATATCTCGTTAACCGAGCGTCTAAACAGGTCAAAACTTGCAAAATTCAAAATTCTCTAAAAACAAAACTACAAGTCCAAAACTTATAGAAAATACATTTTTGTGATCTGTGAGTCGATATCCTTCGCATACAATTCAATTGGAGTTGAAAAATTCATTTTTGAAGAAAATGACATTTCAAAATCTTTAAATCGTCATATCTCGTTAACCGAGCGTCTAAACAGGTCAAAACTTGCAAAATTCAAAATTCTCTAAAAACAAAACTACAAGTCCAAAACTTATAGAAAATACATTTTTGTGATCTGTGAGTCGATATCCTTCGCATACAATTCAATTGGAGTTGAAAAATTCATTTTTGAAGAAAATGACATTTCAAAATCTTTAAATCGTCATATCTCGTTAACCGAGCGTCTAAACAGGTCAAAACTTGCAAAATTCAAAATTCTCTAAAAACAAAACTACAAGTCCAAAACTTATAGAAAATATATTTTTGTGCTCTGTGAGTCGATATCCTTCGCATACAATTCAATTGGAGTTGAAAAATTCATTTTTGAAGAAAATGACATTTCAAAATCTTTAAATCGTCATATCTCGTTAACCGAGCGTCTAAACAGGTCAAAACTTGCAAAATTCAAAATTCTCTAAAAACAAAACTACAAGTCCAAAACTTATAGAAAATACATTTTTGTGCTCTGTGAGTCGATATCCTTCGCATACAATTCAATTGGAGTTGAAAAATTCATTTTTGAAGAAAATGACATTTCAAAATCTTTAAATCGTCATATCTCGTTAACCGAGCGTCTAAACAGGTCAAAACTTGCAAAATTCAAAATTCTCTAAAAACAAAACTACAAGTCCAAAACTTATAGAAAATACATTTTTGTGCTCTGTGAGTCGATATCCTTCGCATACAATTCAATTGGAGTTGAAAAATTCATTTTTGAAGAAAATGACATTTCAAAATCTTTAAATCGTCATATCTCGTTAACCGAGCGTCTAAACAGGTCAAAACTTGCAAAATTCAAAATTCTCTAAAAACAAAACTACAAGTCCAAAACTTATAGAAAATACATTTTTGTGATCTGTGAGTCGATATCCTTCGCATACAATTCAATTGGAGTTGAAAAATTCATTTTTGAAGAAAATGACATTTCAAAATCTTTAAATCGTCATATCTCGTTAACCGAGCGTCTAAACAGGTCAAAACTTGCAAAATTCAAAATTCTCTAAAAACAAAACTACAAGTCCAAAACTTATAGAAAATGTATTTTTGTGCTCTGTGAGTCGATATCCTTCGCATACAATTCAATTGGAGTTGAAAAATTCATTTTTGAAGAAAATGACATTTCAAAATCTTTAAATCGTCATATCTCGTTAACCGAGCGTCTAAACAGGTCAAAACTTGCAAAATTCAAAATTCTCTAAAAACAAAACTACAAGTCCAAAACTTATAGAAAATACATTTTTGTGCTCTGTGAGTCGATATCCTTCGCATACAATTCAATTGGAGTTGAAAAATTCATTTTTGAAGAAAATGACATTTCAAAATCTTCAAATCGTCATATCTCGTTAACCGAGCGTCTAAACAGGTCAAAACTTGCAAAATTCAAAATTCTCTAAAAACAAAACTACAAGTCCAAAACTTATAGAAAATACATTTTTGTGCTCTGTGAGTCGATATCCTTCGCATACAATTCAATTGGAGTTGAAAAATTCATTTTTGAAGAAAATGACATTTCAAAATCTTTAAATCGTCATATCTCGTTAACCGAGCGTCTAAACAGGTCAAAACTTGCAAAATTCAAAATTCTCTAAAAACAAAACTACAAGTCCAAAACTTATAGAAAATACATTTTTGTGATCTGTGAGTCGATATCCTTCGCATACAATTCAATTGGAGTTGAAAAATTCATTTTTGAAGAAAATGACATTTCAAAATCTTTAAATCGTCATATCTCGTTAACCGAGTGTCTAAACAGGTCAAAACTTGCAAAATTCAAAATTCTCTAAAAACAAAACTACAAGTCCAAAACTTATAGAAAATACATTTTTGTGATCTGTGAGTCGATATCCTTCGCATACAATTCAATTCAACAAACAAAACTACAAGTCCAAAACTTATAGAAAATACATTTTTGTGATCTGTGAGTCGATATCCTTCGCATACAATTCAATTGGAGTTGAAAAATTCATTTTTGAAGAAAATGACATTTCAAAATCTTTAAATCGTCATATCTCGTTAACCGAGCGTCTAAACAGGTCAAAACTTGCAAAATTCAAAATTCTCTAAAAACAAAACTACAAGTCCAAAACTTATAGAAAATACATTTTTGTGCTCTGTGAGTCGATATCCTTCGCATACAATTCAATTGGAGTTGAAAAATTCATTTTTGAAGAAAATGACATTTCAAAATCTTTAAATCGTCATATCTCGTTAACCGAGCGTCTAAACAGGTCAAAACTTGCAAAATTCAAAATTCTCTAAAAACAAAACTACAAGTCCAAAACTTATAGAAAATACATTTTTGTGATCTGTGAGTCGATATCCTTCGCATACAATTCAATTGGAGTTGAAAAATTCATTTTTGAAGAAAATGACATTTCAAAATCTTTAAATCGTCATATCTCGTTAACCGAGCGTCTAAACAGGTCAAAACTTGCAAAATTCAAAATTCTCTAAAAACAAAACTACAAGTCCAAAACTTATAGAAAATACATTTTTGTGATCTGTGAGTCGATATCCTTCGCATACAATTCAATTGGAGTTGAAAAATTCATTTTTGAAGAAAATGACATTTCAAAATCTTTAAATCGTCATATCTCGTTAACCGAGCGTCTAAACAGGTCAAAACTTGCAAAATTCAAAATTCTCTAAAAACAAAACTACAAGTCCAAAACTTATAGAAAATACATTTTTGTGATCTGTGAGTCGATATCCTTCGCATACAATTCAATTGGAGTTGAAAAATTCATTTTTGAAGAAAATGACATTTCAAAATCTTTAAATCGTCATATCTCGTTAACCGAGCGTCTAAACAGGTCAAAACTTGCAAAATTCAAAATTCTCTAAAAACAAAACTACAAGTCCAAAACTTATAGAAAATACATTTTTGTGATCTGTGAGTCGATATCCTTCGCATACAATTCAATTGGAGTTGAAAAATTCATTTTTGAAGAAAATGACATTTCAAAATCTTTAAATCGTCATATCTCGTTAACCGAGCGTCTAAACAGGTCAAAACTTGCAAAATTCAAAATTCTCTAAAAACAAAACTACAAGTCCAAAACTTATAGAAAATACATTTTTGTGCTCTGTGAGTCGATATCCTTCGCATACAATTCAATTGGAGTTGAAAAATTCATTTTTGAAGAAAATGACATTTCAAAATCTTTAAATCGTCATATCTCGTTAACCGAGCGTCTAAACAGGTCAAAACTTGCAAAATTCAAAATTCTCTAAAAACAAAACTACAAGTCCAAAACTTATAGAAAATACATTTTTGTGCTCTGTGAGTCGATATCCTTCGCATACAATTCAATTGGAGTTGAAAAATTCATTTTTGAAGAAAATGACATTTCAAAATCTTCAAATCGTCATATCTCGTTAACCGAGCGTCTAAACAGGTCAAAACTTGCAAAATTCAAAATTCTCTAAAAACAAAACTACAAGTCCAAAACTTATAGAAAATACATTTTTGTGCTCTGTGAGTCGATATCCTTCGCATACAATTCAATTGGAGTTGAAAAATTCATTTTTGAAGAAAATGACATTTCAAAATCTTTAAATCGTCATATCTCGTTAACCGAGCGTCTAAACAGGTCAAAACTTGCAAAATTCAAAATTCTCTAAAAACAAAACTACAAGTCCAAAACTTATAGAAAATACATTTTTGTGATCTGTGAGTCGATATCCTTCGCATACAATTCAATTGGAGTTGAAAAATTCATTTTTGAAGAAAATGACATTTCAAAATCTTTAAATCGTCATATCTCGTTAACCGAGCGTCTAAACAGGTCAAAACTTGCAAAATTCAAAATTCTCTAAAAACAAAACTACAAGTCCAAAACTTATAGAAAATACATTTTTGTGCTCTGTGAGTCGATATCCTTCGCATACAATTCAATTGGAGTTGAAAAATTCATTTTTGAAGAAAATGACATTTCAAAATCTTTAAATCGTCATATCTCGTTAACCGAGCGTCTAAACAGGTCAAAACTTGCAAAATTCAAAATTCTCTAAAAACAAAACTACAAGTCCAAAACTTATAGAAAATACATTTTTGTGATCTGTGAGTCGATATCCTTCGCATACAATTCAATTGGAGTTGAAAAATTCATTTTTGAAGAAAATGACATTTCAAAATCTTTAAATCGTCATATCTCGTTAACCGAGCGTCTAAACAGGTCAAAACTTGCAAAATTCAAAATTCTCTAAAAACAAAACTACAAGTCCAAAACTTATAGAAAATACATTTTTGTGATCTGTAAGTCGATATCCTTCGCATACAATTCAATTGGAGTTGAAAAATTCATTTTTGAAGAAAATGACATTTCAAAATCTTTAAATCGTCATATCTCGTTAACCGAGCGTCTAAACAGGTCAAAACTTGCAAAATTCAAAATTCTCTAAAAACAAAACTACAAGTCCAAAACTTATAGAAAATACATTTTTGTGCTCTGTGAGTCGATATCCTTCGCATACAATTCAATTGGAGTTGAAAAATTCATTTTTGAAGAAAATGACATTTCAAAATCTTCAAATCGTCATATCTCGTTAACCGAGCGTCTAAACAGGTCAAAACTTGCAAAATTCAAAATTCTCTAAAAACAAAACTACAAGTCCAAAACTTATAGAAAATACATTTTTGTGCTCTGTGAGTCGATATCCTTCGCATACAATTCAATTGGAGTTGGAAAATTCATTTTTGAAGAAAATGACATTTCAAAATCTTTAAATCGTCATATCTCGTTAACCGAGCGTCTAAACAGGTCAAAACTTGCAAAATTCAAAATTCTCTAAAAACAAAACTACAAGTCCAAAACTTATAGAAAATACATTTTTGTGATCTGTGAGTCGATATCCTTCGCATACAATTCAATTGGAGTTGAAAAATTCATTTTTGAAGAAAATGACATTTCAAAATCTTTAAATCGTCATATCTCGTTAACCGAGCGTCTAAACAGGTCAAAACTTGCAAAATTCAAAATTCTCTAAAAACAAAACTACAAGTCCAAAACTTATAGAAAATACATTTTTGTGCTCTGTGAGTCGATATCCTTCGCATACAATTCAATTGGAGTTGAAAAATTCATTTTTGAAGAAAATGACATTTCAAAATCTTTAAATCGTCATATCTCGTTAACCGAGCGTCTAAACAGGTCAAAACTTGCAAAATTCAAAATTCTCTAAAAACAAAACTACAAGTCCAAAACTTATAGAAAATACATTTTTGTGCTCTGTGAGTCGATATCCTTCGCATACAATTCAATTGGAGTTGAAAAATTCATTTTTGAAGAAAATGACATTTCAAAATCTTTAAATCGTCATATCTCGTTAACCGAGCGTCTAAACAGGTCAAAACTTGCAAAATTCAAAATTCTTTAAAAACAAAACTACAAGTCCAAAACTTATAGAAAATACATTTTTGTGATCTGTGAGTCGATATCCTTCGCATACAATTCAATTGGAGTTGAAAAATTCATTTTTGAAGAAAATGACATTTCAAAATCTTTAAATCGTCATATCTCGTTAACCGAGCGTCTAAACAGGTCAAAACTTGCAAAATTCAAAATTCTCTAAAAACAAAACTACAAGTCCAAAACTTATAGAAAATACATTTTTGTGCTCTGTTAGTCGATATCCTTCGCATACAATTCAATTGGAGTTGAAAAATTCATTTTTGAAGAAAATGACATTTCAAAATCTTTAAATCGTCATATCTCGTTAACCGAGCGTCTAAACAGGTCAAAACTTGCAAAATTCAAAATTCTCTAAAAACAAAACTACAAGTCCAAAACTTATAGAAAATACATTTTTGTGCTCTGTTAGTCGATATCCTTCGCATACAATTCAATTGGAGTTGAAAAATTCATTTTTGAAGAAAATGACATTTCAAAATCTTTAAATCGTCATATCTCGTTAACCGAGCGTCTAAACAGGTCAAAACTTGCAAAATTCAAAATTCTCTAAAAACAAAACTACAAGTCCAAAACTTATAGAAAATACATTTTTGTGATCTGTGAGTCGATATCCTTCGCATACAATTCAATTGGAGTTGAAAAATTCATTTTTGAAGAAAATGACATTTCAAAATCTTTAAATCGTCATATCTCGTTAACCGAGCGTCTAAACAGGTCAAAACTTGCAAAATTCAAAATTCTCTAAAAACAAAACTACAAGTCCAAAACTTATAGAAAATACATTTTTGTGCTCTGTTAGTCGATATCCTTCGCATACAATTCAATTGGAGTTGAAAAATTCATTTTTGAAGAAAATGACATTTCAAAATCTTTAAATCGTCATATCTCGTTAACCGAGCGTCTAAACAGGTCAAAACTTGCAAAATTCAAAATTCTCTAAAAACAAAACTACAAGTCCAAAACTTATAGAAAATACATTTTTGTGATCTGTGAGTCGATATCCTTCGCATACAATTCAATTGGAGTTGAAAAATTCATTTTTGAAGAAAATGACATTTCAAAATCTTTAAATCGTCATATCTCGTTAACCGAGCGTCTAAACAGGTCAAAACTTGCAAAATTCAAAATTCTCTAAAAACAAAACTACAAGTCCAAAACTTATAGAAAATACATTTTTGTGATCTGTGAGTCGATATCCTTCGCATACAATTCAATTGGAGTTGAAAAATTCATTTTTGAAGAAAATGACATTTCAAAATCTTTAAATCGTCATATCTCGTTAACCGAGCGTCTAAACAGGTCAAAACTTGCAAAATTCAAAATTCTCTAAAAACAAAACTACAAGTCCAAAACTTATAGAAAATACATTTTTGTGATCTGTGAGTCGATATCCTTCGCATACAATTCAATTGGAGTTGAAAAATTCATTTTTGAAGAAAATGACATTTCAAAATCTTTAAATCGTCATATCTCGTTAACCGAGCGTCTAAACAGGTCAAAACTTGCAAAATTCAAAATTCTCTAAAAACAAAACTACAAGTCCAAAACTTATAGAAAATACATTTTTGTGCTCTGTGAGTCGATATCCTTCGCATACAATTCAATTGGAGTTGAAAAATTCATTTTTGAAGAAAATGACATTTCAAAATCTTCAAATCGTCATATCTCGTTAACCGAGCGTCTAAACAGGTCAAAACTTGCAAAATTCAAAATTCTCTAAAAACAAAACTACAAGTCCAAAACTTATAGAAAATACATTTTTGTGCTCTGTGAGTCGATATCCTTCGCATACAATTCAATTGGAGTTGAAAAATTCATTTTTGAAGAAAATGACATTTCAAAATCTTTAAATCGTCATATCTCGTTAACCGAGCGTCTAAACAGGTCAAAACTTGCAAAATTCAAAATTCTCTAAAAACAAAACTACAAGTCCAAAACTTATAGAAAATACATTTTTGTGATCTGTGAGTCGATATCCTTCGCATACAATTCAATTGGAGTTGAAAAATTCATTTTTGAAGAAAATGACATTTCAAAATCTTTAAATCGTCATATCTCCTTAACCGAGCGTCTAAACAGGTCAAAACTTGCAAAATTCAAAATTCTCTTAAAACAAAACTACAAGTCCAAAACTTATAGAAAATACATTTTTGTGCTCTGTGAGTCGATATCCTTCGCATACAATTCAATTGGAGTTGAAAAATTCATTTTTGAAGAAAATGACATTTCAAAATCTTTAAATCGTCATATCTCGTTAACCGAGCGTCTAAACAGGTCAAAACTTGCAAAATTCAAAATTCTTTAAAAACAAAACTACAAGTCCAAAATTCTCTAAAAACAAAACTACAAGTCCAAAACTTATAGAAAATATATTTTTGTGCTCTGTGAGTCGATATCCTTCGCATACAATTCAATTGGAGTTGAAAAATTCATTTTTGAAGAAAATGACATTTCAAAATCTTTAAATCGTCATATCTCGTTAACCGAGCGTCTAAACAGGTCAAAACTTGCAAAATTCAAAATTATTTAAAAACAAAACTACAAGTCCAAAACGTATAGAAAATACATTTTTGTGATCTGTGAGTCGATATCCTTCGCATACAATTCAATTGGAGTTGAAAAATTCATTTTTGAAGAAAATGACATTTCAAAATCTTTAAATCGTCATATCTCGTTAACCGAGCGTCTAAACAGGTCAAAACTTGCAAAATTCAAAATTCTCTAAAAACAAAACTACAAGTCCAAAACTTATAGAAAATACATTTTTGTGCTCTGTGAGTCGATATCCTTCGCATACAATTCAATTGGAGTTGAAAAATTCATTTTTGAAGAAAATGACATTTCAAAATCTTTAAATCGTCATATCTCGTTAACCGAGCGTCTAAACAGGTCAAAACTTGCAAAATTCAAAATTCTCTAAAAACAAAACTACAAGTCCAAAACTTATAGAAAATACATTTTTGTGATCTGTGAGTCGATATCCTTCGCATACAATTCAATTGGAGTTGAAAAATTCATTTTTGAAAAAAATGACATTTCAAAATCTTTAAATCGTCATATCTCGTTAACCGAGCGTCTAAACAGGTCAAAACTTGCAAAATTCAAAATTCTCTAATAATAAAACTACATGTCCAAAACTTATAGAAAATACATTTTTGTGCTCTGTGAGTCGATATCCTTTGCATACAATTCAATTGGAGTTGAAAAATTCATTTTTGAAGAAAATGACATTTCAAAATCTTTAAATCGTCATATCTCGTTAACCGAGCGTCTAAACAGGTCAAAACTTGCAAAATTCAAAATTCTCTAAAAACAAAACTACAAGTCCAAAACTTATAGAAAATACATTTTTGTGCTCTGTGAGTCGATATCCTTCGCATACAATTCAATTGGAGTTGAAAAATTCATTTTTGAAGAAAATGACATTTCAAAATCTTTAAATCGTCATATCTCGTTAACCGAGCGTCTAAACAGGTCAAAACTTGCAAAATTCAAAATTCTCTAAAAACAAAACTACAAGTCCAAAACTTATAGAAAATACATTTTTGTGATCTGTGAGTCGATATCCTTCGCATACAATTCAATTGGAGTTGAAAAATTCATTTTTGAAGAAAATGACATTTCAAAATCTTTAAATCGTCATATCTCGTTAACCGAGCGTCTAAACAGGTCAAAACTTGCAAAATTCAAAATTCTCTAAAAACAAAACTACAAGTCCAAAACTTATAGAAAATACATTTTTGTGATCTGTGAGTCGATATCCTTCGCATACAATTCAATTGGAGTTGAAAAATTCATTTTTGAAGAAAATGACATTTCAAAATCTTTAAATCGTCATATCTCGTTAACCGAGCGTCTAAACAGGTCAAAACTTGCAAAATTCAAAATTCTCTAAAAACAAAACTACAAGTCCAAAACTTATAGAAAATACATTTTTGTGATCTGTGAGTCGATATCCTTCGCATACAATTCAATTGGAGTTGAAAAATTCATTTTTGAAGAAAATGACATTTCAAAATCTTTAAATCGTCATATCTCGTTAACCGAGCGTCTAAACAGGTCAAAACTTGCAAAATTCAAAATTCTCTAAAAACAAAACTACAAGTCCAAAACTTATAGAAAATACATTTTTGTGATCTGTGAGTCGATATCCTTCGCATACAATTCAATTGGAGTTGAAAAATTCATTTTTGAAGAAAATGACATTTCAAAATCTTTAAATCGTCATATCTCGTTAACCGAGCGTCTAAACAGGTCAAAACTTGCAAAATTCAAAATTCTCTAAAAACAAAACTACATGTCCAAAACTTATAGAAAATACATTTTTGTGCTCTGTGAGTCGATATCCTTCGCATACAATTCAATTGGAGTTGAAAAATTCATTTTTGAAGAAAATGACATTTCAAAATCTTCAAATCGTCATATCTCGTTAACCGAGCGTCTAAACAGGTCAAAACTTGCAAAATTCAAAATTCTCTAAAAACAAAACTACAAGTCCAAAACTTATAGAAAATACATTTTTGTGCTCTGTGAGTCGATATCCTTCGCATACAATTCAATTGGAGTTGAAAAATTCATTTTTGAAGAAAATGACATTTCAAAATCTTTAAATCGTCATATCTCGTTAACCGAGCGTCTAAACAGGTCAAAACTTGCAAAATTCAAAATTCTCTAAAAACAAAACTACAAGTCCAAAACTTATAGAAAATACATTTTTGTGATCTGTGAGTCGATATCCTTCGCATACAATTCAATTGGAGTTGAAAAATTCATTTTTGAAGAAAATGACATTTCAAAATCTTTAAATCGTCATATCTCGTTAACCGAGCGTCTAAACAGGTCAAAACTTGCAAAATTCAAAATTCTCTAAAAACAAAACTACAAGTCCAAAACTTATAGAAAATACATTTTTGTGATCTGTGAGTCGATATCCTTCGCATACAATTCAATTGGAGTTGAAAAATTCATTTTTGAAGAAAATGACATTTCAAAATCTTTAAATCGTCATATCTCGTTAACCGAGCGTCTAAACAGGTCAAAACTTGCAAAATTCAAAATTCTCTAATAATAAAACTACATGTCCAAAACTTATAGAAAATACATTTTTGTGCTCTGTGAGTCGATATCCTTTGCATACAATTCAATTGGAGTTGAAAAATTCATTTTTGAAGAAAATGACATTTCAAAATCTTTAAATCGTCATATCTCGTTAACCGAGCGTCTAAACAGGTCAAAACTTGCAAAATTCAAAATTCTCTAAAAACAAAACTACAAGTCCAAAACTTATAGAAAATACATTTTTGTGCTCTGTGAGTCGATATCCTTCGCATACAATTCAATTGGAGTTGAAAAATTCATTTTTGAAGAAAATGACATTTCAAAATCTTTAAATCGTCATATCTCGTTAACCGAGCGTCTAAACAGGTCAAAACTTGCAAAATTCAAAATTCTCTAAAAACAAAACTACAAGTCCAAAACTTATAGAAAATACATTTTTGTGATCTGTGAGTCGATATCCTTCGCATACAATTCAATTGGAGTTGAAAAATTCATTTTTGAAGAAAATGACATTTCAAAATCTTTAAATCGTCATATCTCGTTAACCGAGCGTCTAAACAGGTCAAAACTTGCAAAATTCAAAATTCTCTAAAAACAAAACTACAAGTCCAAAACTTATAGAAAATACATTTTTGTGATCTGTGAGTCGATATCCTTCGCATACAATTCAATTGGAGTTGAAAAATTCATTTTTGAAGAAAATGACATTTCAAAATCTTTAAATCGTCATATCTCGTTAACCGAGCGTCTAAACAGGTCAAAACTTGCAAAATTCAAAATTCTCTAAAAACAAAACTACAAGTCCAAAACTTATAGAAAATACATTTTTGTGATCTGTGAGTCGATATCCTTCGCATACAATTCAATTGGAGTTGAAAAATTCATTTTTGAAGAAAATGACATTTCAAAATCTTTAAATCGTCATATCTCGTTAACCGAGCGTCTAAACAGGTCAAAACTTGCAAAATTCAAAATTCTCTAAAAACAAAACTACAAGTCCAAAACTTATAGAAAATACATTTTTGTGATCTGTGAGTCGATATCCTTTGCATACAATTCAATTGGAGTTGAAAAATTCATTTTTGAAGAAAATGACATTTCAAAATCTTTAAATCGTCATATCTCGTTAACCGAGCGTCTAAACAGGTCAAAACTTGCAAAATTCAAAATTCTCTAAAAACAAAACTACATGTCCAAAACTTATAGAAAATACATTTTTGTGCTCTGTGAGTCGATATCCTTCGCATACAATTCAATTGGAGTTGAAAAATTCATTTTTGAAGAAAATGACATTTCAAAATCTTCAAATCGTCATATCTCGTTAACCGAGCGTCTAAACAGGTCAAAACTTGCAAAATTCAAAATTCTCTAAAAACAAAACTACAAGTCCAAAACTTATAGAAAATACATTTTTGTGATCTGTGAGTCGATATCCTTCGCATACAATTCAATTGGAGTTGAAAAATTCATTTTTGAAGAAAATGACATTTCAAAATCTTTAAATCGTCATATCTCGTTAACCGAGCGTCTAAACAGGTCAAAACTTGCAAAATTCAAAATTCTCTAAAAACAAAACTACAAGTCCAAAACTTATAGAAAATACATTTTTGTGATCTGTGAGTCGATATCCTTCGCATACAATTCAATTGGAGTTGAAAAATTCATTTTTGAAGAAAATGACATTTCAAAATCTTTAAATCGTCATATCTCGTTAACCAAGCGTCTAAACAGGTCAAAACTTGCAAAATTCAAAATTCTCTAAAAACAAAACTACAAGTCCAAAACTTATAGAAAATACATTTTTGTGATCTGTGAGTCGATATCCTTCGCATACAATTCAATTGGAGTTGAAAAATTCATTTTTGAAGAAAATGACATTTCAAAATCTTTAAATCGTCATATCTCGTTAACCGAGCGTCTAAACAGGTCAAAACTTGCAAAATTCAAAATTCTCTAAAAACAAAACTACAAGTCCAAAACTTATAGAAAATACATTTTTGTGATCTGTGAGTCGATATCCTTCGCATACAATTCAATTGGAGTTGAAAAATTCATTTTTGAAGAAAATGACATTTCAAAATCTTTAAATCGTCATATCTCGTTAACCGAGCGTCTAAACAGGTCAAAACTTGCAAAATTCAAAATTCTCTAAAAACAAAACTACAAGTCCAAAACTTATAGAAAATACATTTTTGTGATCTGTGAGTCGATATCCTTCGCATACAATTCAATTGGAGTTGAAAAATTCATTTTTGAAGAAAATGACATTTCAAAATCTTTAAATCGTCATATCTCGTTAACCGAGCGTCTAAACAGGTCAAAACTTGCAAAATTCAAAATTCTCTAAAAACAAAACTACAAGTCCAAAACTTATAGAAAATACATTTTTGTGATCTGTGAGTCGATATCTTGTGCATACAATTCAATTGGAGTTGAAAAATTCATTTTTGAAGAAAATGACATTTCAAAATCTTTAAATCGTCATATCTCGTTAACCGAGCGTCTAAACAGGTCAAAACTTGCAAAATTCAAAATTCTCTAAAAACAAAACTACATGTCCAAAACTTATAGAAAATACATTTTTGTGCTCTGTGAGTCGATATCCTTCGCATACAATTCAATTGGAGTTGAAAAATTCATTTTTGAAGAAAATGACATTTCAAAATCTTTAAATCGTCATATCTCGTTAACCGAGCGTCTAAACAGGTCAAAACTTGCAAAATTCAAAATTCTCTAAAAACAAAACTACAAGTCCAAAACTTATAGAAAATACATTTTTGTGATCTGTGAGTCGATATCCTTCGCATACAATTCAATTGGAGTTGAAAAATTCATTTTTGAAGAAAATGACATTTCAAAATCTTTAAATCGTCATATCTCGTTAACCAAGCGTCTAAACAGGTCAAAACTTGCAAAATTCAAAATTCTCTAAAAACAAAACTACAAGTCCAAAACTTATAGAAAATACATTTTTGTGATCTGTGAGTCGATATCCTTCGCATACAATTCAATTGGAGTTGAAAAATTCATTTTTGAAGAAAATGACATTTCAAAATCTTTAAATCGTCATATCTCGTTAACCAAGCGTCTAAACAGGTCAAAACTTGCAAAATTCAAAATTCTCTAAAAACAAAACTACATGTCCAAAACTTATAGAAAATACATTTTTGTGCTCTGTGAGTCGATATCCTTCGCATACAATTCAATTGGAGTTGAAAAATTCATTTTTGAAGAAAATGACATTTCAAAATCTTCAAATCGTCATATCTCGTTAACCAAGCGTCTAAACAGGTCAAAACTTGCAAAATTCAAAATTCTCTAAAAACAAAACTACATGTCCAAAACTTATAGAAAATACATTTTTGTGCTCTGTGAGTCGATATCCTTCGCATACAATTCAATTGGAGTTGAAAAATTCATTTTTGAAGAAAATGACATTTCAAAATCTTTAAATCGTCATATCTCGTTAACCAAGCGTCTAAACAGGTCAAAACTTGCAAAATTCAAAATTCTCTAAAAACAAAACTACATGTCCAAAACTTATAGAAAATACATTTTTGTGCTCTGTGAGTCGATATCCTTCGCATACAATTCAATTGGAGTTGAAAAATTCATTTTTGAAGAAAATGACATTTCAAAATCTTTAAATCGTCATATCTCGTTAACCAAGCGTCTAAACAGGTCAAAACTTGCAAAATTCAAAATTCTCTAAAAACAAAACTACAAGTCCAAAACTTATAGAAAATACATTTTTGTGATCTGTGAGTCGATATCCTTCGCATACAATTCAATTGGAGTTGAAAAATTCATTTTTGAAGAAAATGACATTTCAAAATCTTTAAATCGTCATATCTCGTTAACCGAGCGTCTAAACAGGTCAAAACTTGCAAAATTCAAAATTCTCTAAAAACAAAACTACATGTCCAAAACTTATAGAAAATACATTTTTGTGCTCTGTGAGTCGATATCCTTCGCATACAATTCAATTGGAGTTGAAAAATTCATTTTTGAAGAAAATGACATTTCAAAATCTTCAAATCGTCATATCTCGTTAACCGAGCGTCTAAACAGGTCAAAACTTGCAAAATTCAAAATTCTCTAAAAACAAAACTACAAGTCCAAAACTTATAGAAAATACATTTTTGTGCTCTGTGAGTCGATATCCTTCGCATACAATTCAATTGGAGTTGAAAAATTCATTTTTGAAGAAAATGACATTTCAAAATCTTTAAATCGTCATATCTCGTTAACCGAGCGTCTAAACAGGTCAAAACTTGCAAAATTCAAAATTCTCTAAAAACAAAACTACAAGTCCAAAACTTATAGAAAATACATTTTTGTGATCTGTGAGTCGATATCCTTCGCATACAATTCAATTGGAGTTGAAAAATTCATTTTTGAAGAAAATGACATTTCAAAATCTTTAAATCGTCATATCTCGTTAACCGAGCGTCTAAACAGGTCAAAACTTGCAAAATTCAAAATTCTCTAAAAACAAAACTACAAGTCCAAAACTTATAGAAAATACATTTTTGTGATCTGTGAGTCGATATCCTTCGCATACAATTCAATTGGAGTTGAAAAATTCATTTTTGAAGAAAATGACATTTCAAAATCTTTAAATCGTCATATCTCGTTAACCGAGCGTCTAAACAGGTCAAAACTTGCAGAATTCAAAATTCTCTAAAAACAAAACTACAAGTCCAAAACTTATAGAAAATACATTTTTGTGCTCTGTGAGTCGATATCCTTCGCATACAATTCAATTGGAGTTGAAAAATTCTTTTTTGAAGAAAATGACATTTCAAAATCTTCAAATCGTCATATCTCGTTAACCGAGCGTCTAAACAGGTCAAAACTTGCAAAATTCAAAATTCTCTAAAAACAAAACTACAAGTCCAAAACTTATAGAAAATACATTTTTGTGCTCTGTGAGTCGATATCCTTCGCATACAATTCAATTGGAGTTGAAAAATTCATTTTTGAAGAAAATGACATTTCAAAATCTTTAAATCGTCATATCTCGTTAACCGAGCGTCTAAACAGGTCAAAACTTGCAAAATTCAAAATTCTCTAAAAACAAAACTACAAGTCCAAAACTTATAGAAAATACATTTTTGTGATCTGTGAGTCGATATCCTTCGCATACAATTCAATTGGAGTTGAAAAATTCATTTTTGAAGAAAATGACATTTCAAAATCTTTAAATCGTCATATCTCGTTAACCGAGCGTCTAAACAGGTCAAAACTTGCAAAATTCAAAATTCTCTAAAAACAAAACTACAAGTCCAAAACTTATAGAAAATACATTTTTGTGCTCTGTGAGTCGATATCCTTCGCATACAATGCAATTGGAGTTGAAAAATTCATTTTTGAAGAAAATGACATTTCAAAATCTTTAAATCGTCATATCTCGTTAACCGAGCGTCTAAACAGGTCAAAACTTGCAAAATTCAAAATTCTCTAAAAACAAAACTACAAGTCCAAAACTTATAGAAAATACATTTTTGTGATCTGTGAGTCGATATCCTTCGCATACAATTCAATTGGAGTTGAAAAATTCATTTTTGAAGAAAATGACATTTCAAAATCTTTAAATCGTCATATCTCGTTAACCGAGCGTCTAAACAGGTCAAAACTTGCAAAATTCAAAATTCTCTAAAAACAAAACTATATGTCCAAAACTTATAGAAAATACATTTTTGTGCTCTGTGAGTCGATATCCTTCGCATACAATTCAATTGGAGTTGAAAAATTCATTTTTGAAGAAAATGACATTTCAAAATCTTTAAATCGTCATATCTCGTTAACCGAGCGTCTAAACAGGTCAAAACTTGCAAAATTCAAAATTCTCTAAAAACAAAACTACATGTCCAAAACTTATAGAAAATACATTTTTGTGCTCTGTGAGTCGATATCCTTCGCATACAATTCAATTGGAGTTGAAAAATTCATTTTTGAAGAAAATGACATTTCAAAATCTTCAAATCGTCATATCTCGTTAACCGAGCGTCTTGCAAAACTTGCAAAATTCAAAATTCTCTAAAAACAAAACTACAAGTCCAAAACTTATAGAAAATACATTTTTGTGCTCTGTGAGTCGATATCCTTCGCATACAATTCAATTGGAGTTGAAAAATTCATTTTTGAAGAAAATGACATTTCAAAATCTTTAAATCGTCATATCTCGTTAACCGAGCGTCTAAACAGGTCAAAACTTGCAAAATTCAAAATTCTCTAAAAACAAAACTACAAGTCCAAAACTTATAGAAAATACATTTTTGTGATCTGTGAGTCGATATCCTTCGCATACAATTCAATTGGAGTTGAAAAATTCATTTTTGAAGAAAATGACATTTCAAAATCTTTAAATCGTCATATCTCGTTAACCGAGCGTCTAAACAGGTCAAAACTTGCAAAATTCAAAATTCTCTAAAAACAAAACTACAAGTCCAAAACTTATAGAAAATACATTTTTGTGATCTGTGAGTCGATATCCTTCGCATACAATTCAATTGGAGTTGAAAAATTCATTTTTGAAGAAAATGACATTTCAAAATCTTTAAATCGTCATATCTCGTTAACCGAGCGTCTAAACAGGTCAAAACTTGCAAAATTCAAAATTCTCTAAAAACAAAACTACATGTCCAAAACTTATAGAAAATACATTTTTGTGCTCTGTGAGTCGATATCCTTCGCATACAATTCAATTGGAGTTGAAAAATTCATTTTTGAAGAAAATGACATTTCAAAATCTTCAAATCGTCATATCTCGTTAACCGAGCGTCTAAACAGGTCAAAACTTGCAAAATTCAAAATTCTCTAAAAACAAAACTACAAGTCCAAAACTTATAGAAAATACATTTTTGTGATCTGTGAGTCGATATCCTTCGCATACAATTCAATTGGAGTTGAAAAATTCATTTTTGAAGAAAATGACATTTCAAAATCTTTAAATCGTCATATCTCGTTAACCGAGCGTCTAAACAGGTCAAAACTTGCAAAATTCAAAATTCTCTAAAAACAAAACTACAAGTCCAAAACTTATAGAAAATACATTTTTGTGATCTGTGAGTCGATATCCTTCGCATACAATTCAATTGGAGTTGAAAAATTCATTTTTGAAGAAAATGACATTTCAAAATCTTTAAATCGTCATATCTCGTTAACCGAGCGTCTAAACAGGTCAAAACTTGCAAAATTCAAAATTCTCTAAAAACAAAACTACATGTACAAAACTTATAGAAAATACATTTTTGTGCTCTGTGAGTCGATATCCTTCGCATACAATTCAATTGGAGTTGAAAAATTCATTTTTGAAGAAAATGACATTTCAAAATCTTCAAATCGTCATATCTCGTTAACCGAGCGTCTAAACAGGTCAAAACTTGCAAAATTCAAAATTCTCTAAAAACAAAACTACAAGTCCAAAACTTATAGAAAATACATTTTTGTGATCTGTGAGTCGATATCCTTCGCATACAATTCAATTGGAGTTGAAAAATTCATTTTTGAAGAAAATGACATTTCAAAATCTTTAAATCGTCATATCTCGTTAACCGAGCGTCTAAACAGGTCAAAACTTGCAAAATTCAAAATTCTCTAAAAACAAAACTACAAGTCCAAAACTTATAGAAAATACATTTTTGTGCTCTGTGAGTCGATATCCTTCGCATACAATTCAATTGGAGTTGAAAAATTCATTTTTGAAGAAAATGACATTTCAAAATCTTTAAATCGTCATATCTCGTTAACCGAGCGTCTAAACAGGTCAAAACTTGCAAAATTCAAAATTCTCTAAAAACAAAACTACAAGTCCAAAACTTATAGAAAATACATTTTTGTGCTCTGTGAGTCGATATCCTTCGCATACAATTCAATTGGAGTTGAAAAATTCATTTTTGAAGAAAATGACATTTCAAAATCTTTAAATCGTCATATCTCGTTAACCGAGCGTCTAAACAGGTCAAAACTTGCAAAATTCAAAATTCTCTAAAAACAAAACTACAAGTCCAAAACTTATAGAAAATACATTTTTGTGCTCTGTGAGTCGATATCCTTCGCATACAATTCAATTGGAGTTGAAAAATTCATTTTTGAAGAAAATGACATTTCAAAATCTTTAAATCGTCATATCTCGTTAACCGAGCGTCTAAACAGGTCAAAACTTGCAAAATTCAAAATTCTCTAAAAACAAAACTACAAGTCCAAAACTTATAGAAAATACATTTTTGTGATCTGTGAGTCGATATCCTTCGCATACAATTCAATTGGAGTTGAAAAATTCATTTTTGAAGAAAATGACATTTCAAAATCTTTAAATCGTCATATCTCGTTAACCGAGCGTCTAAACAGGTCAAAACTTGCAAAATTCAAAATTCTCTAAAAACAAAACTACAAGTCCAAAACTTATAGAAAATACATTTTTGTGCTCTGTGAGTCGATATCCTTCGCATACAATTCAATTGGAGTTGAAAAATTCATTTTTGAAGAAAATGACATTTCAAAATCTTTAAATCGTCATATCTCGTTAACCGAGCGTCTAAACAGGTCAAAACTTGCAAAATTCAAAATTCTCTAAAAACAAAACTACAAGTCCAAAACTTATAGAAAATACATTTTTGTGATCTGTGAGTCGATATCCTTCGCATACAATTCAATTGGAGTTGAAAAATTCATTTTTGAAGAAAATGACATTTCAAAATCTTTAAATCGTCATATCTCGTTAACCGAGCGTCTAAACAGGTCAAAACTTGCAAAATTCAAAATTCTCTAAAAACAAAACTATATGTCCAAAACTTATAGAAAATACATTTTTGTGCTCTGTGAGTCGATATCCTTCGCATACAATTCAATTGGAGTTGAAAAATTCATTTTTGAAGAAAATGACATTTCAAAATCTTTAAATCGTCATATCTCGTTAACCGAGCGTCTAAACAGGTCAAAACTTGCAAAATTCAAAATTCTCTAAAAACAAAACTACATGTCCAAAACTTATAGAAAATACATTTTTGTGCTCTGTGAGTCGATATCCTTCGCATACAATTCAATTGGAGTTGAAAAATTCATTTTTGAAGAAAATGACATTTCAAAATCTTCAAATCGTCATATCTCGTTTACCGAGCGTCTAAACAGGTCAAAACTTGCAAAATTCAAAATTCTCTAAAAACAAAACTACAAGTCCAAAACTTATAGAAAATACATTTTTGTGCTCTGTGAGTCGATATCCTTCGCATACAATTCAATTGGAGTTGAAAAATTCATTTTTGAAGAAAATGACATTTCAAAATCTTTAAATCGTCATATCTCGTTAACCGAGCGTCTAAACAGGTCAAAACTTGCAAAATTCAAAATTCTCTAAAAACAAAACTACAAGTCCAAAACTTATAGAAAATACATTTTTGTGATCTGTGAGTCGATATCCTTCGCATACAATTCAATTGGAGTTGAAAAATTCATTTTTGAAGAAAATGACATTTCAAAATCTTTAAATCGTCATATCTCGTTAACCGAGCGTCTAAACAGGTCAAAACTTGCAAAATTCAAAATTCTCTAAAAACAAAACTACAAGTCCAAAACTTATAGAAAATACATTTTTGTGATCTGTGAGTCGATATCCTTCGCATACAATTCAATTGGAGTTGAAAAATTCATTTTTGAAGAAAATGACATTTCAAAATCTTTAAATCGTCATATCTCGTTAACCGAGCGTCTAAACAGGTCAAAACTTGCAAAATTCAAAATTCTCTAAAAACAAAACTACATGTCCAAAACTTATAGAAAATACATTTTTGTGCTCTGTGAGTCGATATCCTTCGCATACAATTCAATTGGAGTTGAAAAATTCATTTTTGAAGAAAATGACATTTCAAAATCTTTAAATCGTCATATCTCGTTAACCGAGCGTCTAAACAGGTCAAAACTTGCAAAATTCAAAATTCTTTAAAAACAAAACTACAAGTCCAAAACTTATAGAAAATACATTTTTGTGATCTGTGAGTCGATATCCTTCGCATACAATTCAATTGGAGTTGAAAAATTCATTTTTGAAGAAAATGACATTTCAAAATCTTTAAATCGTCATATCTCGTTAACCGAGCGTCTAAACAGGTCAAAACTTGCAAAATTCAAAATTCTCTAAAAACAAAACTACAAGTCCAAAACTTATAGAAAATACATTTTTGTGATCTGTGAGTCGATATCCTTCGCATACAATTCAATTGGAGTTGAAAAATTCATTTTTGAAGAAAATGACATTTCAAAATCTTTAAATCGTCATATCTCGTTAACCGAGCGTCTAAACAGGTCAAAACTTGCAAAATTCAAAATTCTCTAAAAACAAAACTACAAGTCCAAAACTTATAGAAAATACATTTTTGTGATCTGTGAGTCGATATCCTTCGCATACAATTCAATTGGAGTTGAAAAATTCATTTTTGAAGAAAATGACATTTCAAAATCTTTAAATCGTCATATCTCGTTAACCGAGCGTCTAAACAGGTCAAAACTTGCAAAATTCAAAATTCTCTAAAAACAAAACTACAAGTCCAAAACTTATAGAAAATACATTTTTGTGATCTGTGAGTCGATATCCTTCGCATACAATTCAATTGTAGTTGAAAAATTCATTTTTGAAGAAAATGACATTTCAAAATCTTTAAATCGTCATATCTCGTTAACCGAGCGTCTAAACAGGTCAAAACTTGCAAAATTCAAAATTCTCTAAAAACAAAACTACAAGTCCAAAACTTATAGAAAATACATTTTTGTGCTCTGTGAGTCGATATCCTTCGCATACAATTCAATTGGAGTTGAAAAATTCATTTTTGAAGAAAATGACATTTCAAAATCTTCAAATCGTCATATCTCGTTAACCGAGCGTCTAAACAGGTCAAAACTTGCAAAATTCAAAATTCTCTAAAAACAAAACTACAAGTCCAAAACTTATAGAAAATACATTTTTGTGCTCTGTGAGTCGATATCCTTCGCATACAATTCAATTGGAGTTGAAAAATTCATTTTTGAAGAAAATGACATTTCAAAATCTTTAAATCGTCATATCTCGTTAACCGAGCGTCTAAACAGGTCAAAACTTGCAAAATTCAAAATTCTCTAAAAACAAAACTACAAGTCCAAAACTTATAGAAAATACATTTTTGTGATCTGTGAGTCGATATCCTTCGCATACAATTCAATTGGAGTTGAAAAATTCATTTTTGAAGAAAATGACATTTCAAAATCTTTAAATCGTCATATCTCGTTAACCGATCGTCTAAACAGGTCAAAACTTGCAAAATTCAAAATTCTCTAAAAACAAAACTACATGTCCAAAACTTATAGAAAATACATTTTTGTGCTCTGTGAGTCGATATCCTTCGCATACAATTCAATTGGAGTTGAAAAATTCATTTTTGAAGAAAATGACATTTCAAAATCTTCAAATCGTCATATCTCGTTAACCGAGCGTCTAAACAGGTCAAAACTTGCAAAATTCAAAATTCTCTAAAAACAAAACTACAAGTCCAAAACTTATAGAAAATACATTTTTGTGCTCTGTGAGTCGATATCCTTCGCATACAATTCAATTGGAGTTGAAAAATTCATTTTTGAAGAAAATGACATTTCAAAATCTTCAATCGTCATATCTCGTTAACCGAGCGGTCTAAACAGGTCAAAACTTGCAAAATTCAAAATTCTCTAAAAACAAAACTACAAGTCCAAAACTTATAGAAAATACATTTTTGTGCTCTGTGAGTCGATATCCTTCGCATACAATTCAATTGGAGTTGAAAAATTCATTTTTGAAGAAAATGACATTTCAAAATCTTTAAATCGTCATATCTCGTTAACCGAGCGTCTAAACAGGTCAAAACTTGCAAAATTCAAAATTCTCTAAAAACAAAACTACAAGTCCAAAACTTATAGAAAATACATTTTTGTGATCTGTGAGTCGATATCCTTCGCATACAATTCAATTGGAGTTGAAAAATTCATTTTTGAAGAAAATGACATTTCAAAATCTTTAAATCGTCATATCTCGTTAACCGAGCGTCTAAACAGGTCAAAACTTGCAAAATTCAAAATTCTCTAAAAACAAAACTACATGTCCAAAACTTATAGAAAATACATTTTTGTGCTCTGTGAGTCGATATCCTTCGCATACAATTCAATTGGAGTTGAAAAATTCATTTTTGAAGAAAATGACATTTCAAAATCTTCAAATCGTCATATCTCGTTAACCGAGCGTCTAAACAGGTCAAAACTTGCAAAATTCAAAATTCTCTAAAAACAAAACTACAAGTCCAAAACTTATAGAAAATACATTTTTGTGATCTGTGAGTCGATATCCTTCGCATACAATTCAATTGGAGTTGAAAAATTCATTTTTGAAGAAAATGACATTTCAAAATCTTTAAATCGTCATATCTCGTTAACCGAGCGTCTAAACAGGTCAAAACTTTCAAAATCTTTAAATCGTCATATCTCGTTAACCGAGCGTCTAAACAGGTCAAAACTTGCAAAATTCAAAATTCTCTAAAAACAAAACTACAAGTCCAAAACTTATAGAAAATACATTTTTGTGCTCTGTGAGTCGATATCCTTCGCATACAATTCAATTGGAGTTGAAAAATTCATTTTTTGAAGAAAATGACATTTCAAAATCTTTAAATCGTCATATCTCGTTAACCGAGCGTCTAAACAGGTCAAAACTTGCAAAATTCAAAATTCTCTAAAAACAAAACTACAAGTCCAAAACTTATAGAAAATACATTTTTGTGATCTGTGAGTCGATATCCTTCGCATACAATTCAATTGGAGTTGAAAAATTCATTTTTGAAGAAAATGACATTTCAAAATCTTTAAATCGTCATATCTCGTTAACCGAGCGTCTAAACAGGTCAAAACTTGCAAAATTCAAAATTCTCTAAAAACAAAACTATATGTCCAAAACTTATAGAAAATACATTTTTGTGCTCTGTGAGTCGATATCCTTCGCATACAATTCAATTGGAGTTGAAAAATTCATTTTTGAAGAAAATGACATTTCAAAATCTTTAAATCGTCATATCTCGTTAACCGAGCGTCTAAACAGGTCAAAACTTGCAAAATTCAAAATTCTCTAAAAACAAAACTACATGTCCAAAACTTATAGAAAATACATTTTTGTGCTCTGTGAGTCGATATCCTTCGCATACAATTCAATTGGAGTTGAAAAATTCATTTTTGAAGAAAATGACATTTCAAAATCTTCAAATCGTCATATCTCGTTTACCGAGCGTCTAAACAGGTCAAAACTTGCAAAATTCAAAATTCTCTAAAAACAAAACTACAAGTCCAAAACTTATAGAAAATACATTTTTGTGCTCTGTGAGTCGATATCCTTCGCATACAATTCAATTGGAGTTGAAAAAATTCATTTTTGAAGAAAATGACATTTCAAAATCTTTAAATCGTCATATCTCGTTAACCGAGCGTCTAAACAGGTCAAAACTTGCAAAATTCAAAATTCTCTAAAAACAAAACTACAAGTCCAAAACTTATAGAAAATACATTTTTGTGATCTGTGAGTCGATATCCTTCGCATACAATTCAATTGGAGTTGAAAAATTCATTTTTGAAGAAAATGACATTTCAAAATCTTTAAATCGTCATATCTCGTTAACCGAGCGTCTAAACAGGTCAAAACTTGCAAAATTCAAAATTCTCTAAAAACAAAACTACAAGTCCAAAACTTATAGAAAATACATTTTTGTGATCTGTGAGTCGATATCCTTCGCATACAATTCAATTGGAGTTGAAAAATTCATTTTTGAAGAAAATGACATTTCAAAATCTTTAAATCGTCATATCTCGTTAACCGAGCGTCTAAACAGGTCAAAACTTGCAAAATTCAAAATTCTCTAAAAACAAAACTACAAGTCCAAAACTTATAGAAAATACATTTTTGTGATCTGTGAGTCGATATCCTTCGCATACAATTCAATTGGAGTTGAAAAATTCATTTTTGAAGAAAATGACATTTCAAAATCTTTAAATCGTCATATCTCGTTAACCGAGCGTCTAAACAGGTCAAAACTTGCAAAATTCAAAATTCTCTAAAAACAAAACTACAAGTCCAAAACTTATAGAAAATACATTTTTGTGATCTGTGAGTCGATATCCTTCGCATACAATTCAATTGGAGTTGAAAAATTCATTTTTGAAGAAAATGACATTTCAAAATCTTTAAATCGTCATATCTCGTTAACCGAGCGTCTAAACAGGTCAAAACTTGCAAAATTCAAAATTCTCTAAAAACAAAACTACAAGTCCAAAACTTATAGAAAATACATTTTTGTGATCTGTGAGTCGATATCCTTCGCATACAATTCAATTGTAGTTGAAAAATTCATTTTTGAAGAAAATGACATTTCAAAATCTTTAAATCGTCATATCTCGTTAACCGAGCGTCTAAACAGGTCAAAACTTGCAAAATTCAAAATTCTCTAAAAACAAAACTACATGTCCAAAACTTATAGAAAATACATTTTTGTGCTCTGTGAGTCGATATCCTTCGCATACAATTCAATTGGAGTTGAAAAATTCATTTTTGAAGAAAATGACATTTCAAAATCTTCAAATCGTCATATCTCGTTAACCGAGCGTCTAAACAGGTCAAAACTTGCAAAATTCAAAATTCTCTAAAAACAAAACTACAAGTCCAAAACTTATAGAAAATACATTTTTGTGCTCTGTGAGTCGATATCCTTCGCATACAATTCAATTGGAGTTGAAAAATTCATTTTTGAAGAAAATGACATTTCAAAATCTTTAAATCGTCATATCTCGTTAACCGAGCGTCTAAACAGGTCAAAACTTGCAAAATTCAAAATTCTCTAAAAACAAAACTACAAGTCCAAAACTTATAGAAAATACATTTTTTGTGATCTGTGAGTCGATATCCTTCGCATACAATTCAATTGGAGTTGAAAAATTCATTTTTGAAGAAAATGACATTTCAAAATCTTTAAATCGTCATATCTCGTTAACCGAGCGTCTAAACAGGTCAAAACTTGCAAAATTCAAAATTCTCTAAAAACAAAACTACATGTCCAAAACTTATAGAAAATACATTTTTGTGCTCTGTGAGTCGATATCCTTCGCATACAATTCAATTGGAGTTGAAAAATTCATTTTTGAAGAAAATGACATTTCAAAATCTTCAAATCGTCATATCTCGTTAACCGAGCGTCTAAACAGGTCAAAACTTGCAAAATTCAAAATTCTCTAAAAACAAAACTACAAGTCCAAAACTTATAGAAAATACATTTTTGTGCTCTGTGAGTCGATATCCTTCGCATACAATTCAATTGGAGTTGAAAAATTCATTTTTGAAGAAAATGACATTTCAAAATCTTCAAATCGTCATATCTCGTTAACCGAGCGTCTAAACAGGTCAAAACTTGCAAAATTCAAAATTCTCTAAAAACAAAACTACAAGTCCAAAACTTATAGAAAATACATTTTTGTGCTCTGTGAGTCGATATCCTTCGCATACAATTCAATTGGAGTTGAAAAATTCATTTTTGAAGAATATGACATTTCAAAATCTTTAAATCGTCATATCTCGTTAACCGAGCGTCTAAACAGGTCAAAACTTGCAAAATTCAAAATTCTCTAAAAACAAAACTACATGTCCAAAACTTATAGAAAATACATTTTTGTGCTCTGTGAGTCGATATCCTTCGCATACAATTTAATTGGAGTTGAAAAATTCATTTATGAAGAAAATGACATTTCAAAATCTTTAAATCGTCATATCTCGTTAACCGAGCGTCTAAACAGGTCAAAACTTGCAAAATTCAAAATTCTCTAAAAACAAAACTACAAGTCCAAAACTTATAGAAAATACATTTTTGTGATCTGTGAGTCGATATCCTTCGCATACAATTCAATTGGAGTTGAAAAATTCATTTTTGAAGAAAATGACATTTCAAAATCTTTAAATCGTCATATCTCGTTAACCGAGCGTCTAAACAGGTCAAAACTTGCAAAATTCAAAATTCTCTAAAAACAAAACTACAAGTCCAAAACTTATAGAAAATACATTTTTGTGATCTGTGAGTCGATATCCTTCGCATACAATTCAATTGGAGTTGAAAAATTCATTTTTGAAGAAAATGACATTTCAAAATCTTTAAATCGTCATATCTCGTTAACCGAGCGTCTAAACAGGTCAAAACTTGCAAAATTCAAAATTCTCTAAAAACAAAACTACAAGTCCAAAACTTATAGAAAATACATTTTTGTGATCTGTGAGTCGATATCCTTCGCATACAATTCAATTGGAGTTGAAAAATTCATTTTTGAAGAAAATGACATTTCAAAATCTTTAAATCGTCATATCTCGTTAACCGAGCGTCTAAACAGGTCAAAACTTGCAAAATTCAAAATTCTCTAAAAACAAAACTACAAGTCCAAAACTTATAGAAAATACATTTTTGTGATCTGTGAGTCGATATCCTTCGCATACAATTCAATTGGAGTTGAAAAATTCATTTTTGAAGAAAAATGACATTTCAAAATCTTTAAATCGTCATATCTCGTTAACCGAGCGTCTAAACAGGTCAAAACTTGCAAAATTCAAAATTCTCTAAAAACAAAACTACAAGTCCAAAACTTATAGAAAATACATTTTTGTGCTCTGTGAGTCGATATCCTTCGCATACAATTCAATTGGAGTTGAAAAATTCATTTTTGAAGAAAATGACATTTCAAAATCTTTAAATCGTCATATCTCGTTAACCGAGCGTCTAAACAGGTCAAAACTTCCAAAATTCAAAATTCTCTAAAAACAAAACTACAAGTCCAAAACTTATAGAAAATACATTTTTGTGCTCTGTGAGTCGATATCCTTCGCATACAATTCAATTGGAGTTGAAAAATTCATTTTTGAAGAAAATGACATTTCAAAATCTTTAAATCGTCATATCTCGTTAACCGAGCGTCTAAACAGGTCAAAACTTGCAAAATTCAAAATTCTCTAAAAACAAAACTACAAGTCCAAAACTTATAGAAAATACATTTTTGTGATCTGTGAGTCGATATCCTTCGCATACAATTCAATTGGAGTTGAAAAATTCATTTTTGAAGAAAATGACATTTCAAAATCTTTAAATCGTCATATCTCGTTAACCGAGCGTCTAAACAGGTCAAAACTTGCAAAATTCAAAATTCTCTAAAAACAAAACTACAAGTCCAAAACTTATAGAAAATACATTTTTGTGATCTGTGAGTCGATATCCTTCGCATACAATTCAATTGGAGTTGAAAAATTCATTTTTGAAGAAAATGACATTTCAAAATCTTTAAATCGTCATATCTCGTTAACCGAGCGTCTAAACAGGTCAAAACTTGCAAAATTCAAAATTCTCTAAAAACAAAACTACAAGTCCAAAACTTATAGAAAATACATTTTTGTGATCTGTGAGTCGATATCCTTCGCATACAATTCAATTGGAGTTGAAAAATTCATTTTTGAAGAAAATGACATTTCAAAATCTTTAAATCGTCATATCTCGTTAACCGAGCGTCTAAACAGGTCAAAACTTGCAAAATTCAAAATTCTCTAAAAACAAAACTACAAGTCCAAAACTTATAGAAAATACATTTTTGTGATCTGTGAGTCGATATCCTTCGCATACAATTCAATTGGAGTTGAAAAATTAATTTTTGAAGAAAATGACATTTCAAAATCTTTAAATCGTCATATCTCGTTAACCGAGCGTCTAAACAGGTCAAAACTTGCAAAATTCAAAATTCTCTAAAAACAAAACTACAAGTCCAAAACTTATAGAAAATACATTTTTGTGCTCTGTGAGTCGATATCCTTCGCATACAATTCAATTGGAGTTGAAAAATTCATTTTTGAAGAAAATGACATTTCAAAATCTTTAAATCGTCATATCTCGTTAACCGAGCGTCTAAACAGGTCAAAACTTGCAAAATTCAAAATTCTCTAAAAACAAAACTACAAGTCCAAAACTTATAGAAAATACATTTTTGTGCTCTGTGAGTCGATATCCTTCGCATACAATTCAATTGGAGTTGAAAAATTCATTTTTGAAGAAAATGACATTTCAAAATCTTCAAATCGTCATATCTCGTTAACCGAGCGTCTAAACAGGTCAAAACTTGCAAAATTCAAAATTCTCTAAAAACAAAACTACAAGTCCAAAACTTATAGAAAATACATTTTTGTGATCTGTGAGTCGATATCCTTCGCATACAATTCAATTGGAGTTGAAAAATTCATTTTTGAAGAAAATGACATTTCAAAATCTTTAAATCGTCATATCTCGTTAACCGAGCGTCTAAACAGGTCAAAACTTGCAAAATTCAAAATTCTCTAAAAACAAAACTACATGTCCAAAACTTATAGAAAATACATTTTTGTGCTCTGTGAGTCGATATCCTTCGCATACAATTCAATTGGAGTTGAAAAATTCATTTTTGAAGAAAATGACATTTCAAAATCTTCAAATCGTCATATCTCGTTAACCGAGCGTCTAAACAGGTCAAAACTTGCAAAATTCAAAATTCTCTAAAAACAAAACTACAAGTCCAAAACTTATAGAAAATACATTTTTGTGCTCTGTGAGTCGATATCCTTCGCATACAATTCAATTGGAGTTGAAAAATTCATTTTTGAAGAAAATGACATTTCAAAATCTTTAAATCGTCATATCTCGTTAACCGAGCGTCTAAACAGGTCAAAACTTGCAAAATTCAAAATTCTCTAAAAACAAAACTACAAGTCCAAAACTTATAGAAAATACATTTTTTTGCTCTGTGAGTCGATATCCTTCGCAAAATTCAAAATTCTCTAA
The DNA here is from genome assembly GCF_945859705.1 of Episyrphus balteatus. NCBI lineage: Eukaryota > Metazoa > Arthropoda > Insecta > Diptera > Syrphidae > Episyrphus > Episyrphus balteatus. Next base: position 38,556,480 of record NC_079135.1, read on the forward strand.
AAACAAAACTACAAGTCCAAAACTTATAGAAAATACATTTTTGTGATCTGTGAGTCGATATCCTTCGCATACAATTCAATTGGAGTTGAAAAATTCATTTTTGAAGAAAATGACATTTCAAAATCTTCAAATCGTCATATCTCGTTAACCGAGCGTCTAAACAGGTCAAAACTTGCAAAATTCAAAATTCTCTAAAAACAAAACTACATGTCCAAAACTTATAGAAAATACATTTTTGTGCTCTGTGAGTCGATATCCTTCGCATACAATTCAATTGGAGTTGAAAAATTCATTTTTGAAGAAAATGACATTTCAAAATCTTTAAATCGTCATATCTCGTTAACCGAGCGTCTAAACAGGTCAAAACTTGCAAAATTCAAAATTCTCTAAAAACAAAACTACAAGTCCAAAACTTATAGAAAATACATTTTTGTGATCTGTGAGTCGATATCCTTCGCATACAATTCAATTGGAGTTGAAAAATTCATTTTTGAAGAAAATGACATTTCAAAATCTTTAAATCGTCATATCTCGTTAACCGAGCGTATAAACAGGTCAAAACTTGCAAAATTCAAAATTCTCTAAAAACAAAACTACAAGTCCAAAACTTATAGAAAATACATTTTTGTGATCTGTGAGTCGATATCCTTCGCATACAATTCAATTGGAGTTGAAAAATTCATTTTTGAAGAAAATGACATTTCAAAATCTTTAAATCGTCATATCTCGTTAACCGAGCGTCTAAACAGGTCAAAACTTGCAAAATTCAAAATTCTCTAAAAACAAAACTACAAGTCCAAAACTTATAGAAAATACATTTTTGTGCTCTGTGAGTCGATATCCTTCGCATACAATTCAATTGGAGTTGAAAAATTCATTTTTGAAGAAAATGACATTTCAAAATCTTCAAATCGTCATATCTCGTTAACCGAGCGTCTAAACAGGTCAAAACTTGCAAAATTCAAAATTCTCTAAAAACAAAACTACAAGTCCAAAACTTATAGAAAATACATTTTTGTGCTCTGTGAGTCGATATCCTTCGCATACAATTCAATTGGAGTTGAAAAATTCATTTTTGAAGAAAATGACATTTCAAAATCTTCAAATCGTCATATCTCGTTAACCGAGCGTCTAAACAGGTCAAAACTTGCAAAATTCAAAATTCTCTAAAAACAAAACTACAAGTCCAAAACTTAAAGAAAATACATTTTTGTGCTCTGTGAGTCGATATCCTTCGCATACAATTCATTTGGAGTTGAAAAATTCATTTATGAAGAAAATGACATTTCAAAATCTTTAAATCGTCATATCTCGTTAACCGAGCGTCTAAACAGGTCAAAACTTGCAAAATTCAAAATTCTCTAAAAACAAAACTACAAGTCCAAAACTTATAGAAAATACATTTTTGTGATCTGTGAGTCGATATCCTTCGCATACAATTCAATTGGAGTTGAAAAATTCATTTTTGAAGAAAATGACATTTCAAAATCTTTAAATCGTCATATCTCGTTAACCGAGCGTCTAAACAGGTTAAAACTTGCAAAATTGAAAATTCTCTAAAAACAAAACTACAAGTCCAAAACTTATAGAAAATACATTTTTGTGATCTGTGAGTGGATATCCTTCGCATACAATTCAATTGGAGTTGAAAAATTCATTTTTGAAGAAAATGACATTTCAAAATCTTTAAATCGTCATATCTCGTTAACCGAGCGTCTAAACAGGTCAAAACTTGCAAAATTCAAAATTCTCTAAAAACAAAACTACAAGTCCAAAACTTATAGAAAATACATTTTTGTGATCTGTGAGTCGATATCCTTCGCATACAATTCAATTGGAGTTGAAAAATTCATTTTTGAAGAAAATGACATTTCAAAATCTTTAAATCGTCATATCTCGTTAACCGAGCGTCTAAACAGGTCAAAACTTGCAAAATTCAAAATTCTCTAAAAACAAAACTACAAGTCCAAAACTTATAGAAAATACATTTTTGTGCTCTGTGAGTCGATATCCTTCGCATACAATTCAATTGGAGTTGAAAAATTCATTTTTGAAGAAAATGACATTTCAAAATCTTTAAATCGTCATATCTCGTTAACCGAGCGTCTAAACAGGTCAAAACTTGCAAAATTCAAAATTCTCTAAAAACAAAACTACAAGTCCAAAACTTATAGAAAATACATTTTTGTGCTCTGTGAGTCGATATCCTTCGCATACAATTCAATTGGAGTTGAAAAATTCATTTTTGAAGAAAATGACATTTCAAAATCTTTAAATCGTCATATCTCGTTAACCGAGCGTCTAAACAGGTCAAAACTTGCAAAATTCAAAATTCTCTAAAAACAAAACTACAAGTCCAAAACTTACAGAAAATACATTTTTGTGATCTGTGAGTCGATATCCTTCGCATACAATTCAATTGGAGTTGAAAAATTCATTTTTGAAGAAAATGACATTTCAAAATCTTTAAATCGTCATATCTCGTTAACCGAGCGTCTAAACAGGTCAAAACTTGCAAAATTCAAAATTCTCTAAAAACAAAACTACATGTCCAAAACTTATAGAAAATACATTTTTGTGCTCTGTGAGTCGATATCCTTCGCATACAATTCAATTGGAGTTGAAAAATTCATTTTTGAAGAAAATGACATTTCAAAATCTTCAAATCGTCATATCTCGTTAACCGAGCGTCTAAACAGGTCAAAACTTGCAAAATTCAAAATTCTCTAAAAACAAAACTACAAGTCCAAAACTTATAGAAAATACATTTTTGTGCTCTGTGAGTCGATATCCTTCGCATACAATTCAATTGGAGTTGAAAAATTCATTTTTGAAGAAAATGACATTTCAAAATCTTTAAATCGTCATATCTCGTTAACCGAGCGTCTAAACAGGTCAAAACTTGCAAAATTCAAAATTCTCTAAAAACAAAACTACAAGTCCAAAACTTATAGAAAATACATTTTTGTGATCTGTGAGTCGATATCCTTCGCATACAATTCAATTGGAGTTGAAAAATTCATTTTTGAAGAAAATGACATTTCAAAATCTTTAAATCGTCATATCTCGTTAACCGAGCGTCTAAACAGGTCAAAACTTGCAAAATTCAAAATTCTCTAAAAACAAAACTACATGTCCAAAACTTATAAAAAATACATTTTTGTGCTCTGTGAGTCGATATCCTTCGCATACAATTCAATTGGAGTTGAAAAATTCATTTTTGAAGAAAATGACATTTCAAAATCTTCAAATCGTCATATCTCGATAACCGAGCGTCTAAACAGGTCAAAACTTGCAAAATTCAAAATTCTCTAAAAACAAAACTACAAGTCCAAAACTTATAGAAAATACATTTTTGTGCTCTGTGAGTCGATATCCTTCGCATACAATTCAATTGGAGTTGAAAAATTCATTTTTGAAGAAAATGACATTTCAAAATCTTTAAATCGTCATATCTCGTTAACCGAGCGTCTAAACAGGTCAAAACTTGCAAAATTCAAAATTCTCTAAAAACAAAACTACAAGTCCAAAACTTATAGAAAATACATTTTTGTGATCTGTGAGTCGATATCCTTCGCATACAATTCAATTGGAGTTGAAAAATTCATTTTTGAAGAAAATGACATTTCAAAATCTTTAAATCGTCATATCTCGTTAACCGAGCGTCTTAACAGGTCAAAACTTGCAAAATTCAAAATTCTCTAAAAACAAAACTACAAGTCCAAAACTTATAGAAAATACATTTTTGTGATCTGTGAGTCGATATCCTTCGCATACAATTCAATTGGAGTTGAAAAATTCATTTTTGAAGAAAATGACATTTCAAAATCTTTAAATCGTCATATCTCGTTAACCGAGCGTCTAAACAGGTCAAAACTTGCAAAATTCAAAATTCTCTAAAAACAAAACTACAAGTCCAAAACTTATAGAAAATACATTTTTGTGATCTGTGAGTCGATATCCTTCGCATACAATTCAATTGGAGTTGAAAAATTCATTTTTGAAGAAAATGACATTTCAAAATCTTTAAATCGTCATATCTCGTTAACCGAGCGTCTAAACAGGTCAAAACAGGTCAAAACTTGCAAAATTCAAAATTCTCTAAAAACAAAACTACAAGTCCAAAACTTATAGAAAATACATTTTTGTGATCTGTGAGTCGATATCCTTCGCATACAATTCAATTGGAGTTGAAAAATTAATTTTTGAAGAAAATGACATTTCAAAATCTTTAAATCGTCATATCTCGTTAACCGAGCGTCTAAACAGGTCAAAACTTGCAAAATTCAAAATTCTCTAAAAACAAAACTACAAGTCCAAAACTTATAGAAAATACATTTTTGTGCTCTGTGAGTCGATATCCTTCGCATACAATTCAATTGGAGTTGAAAAATTCATTTTTGAAGAAAATGACATTTCAAAATCTTTAAATCGTCATATCTCGTTAACCGAGCGTCTAAACAGGTCAAAACTTGCAAAATTCAAAATTCTCTAAAAACAAAACTACAAGTCCAAAACTTATAGAAAATACATTTTTGTGCTCTGTGAGTCGATATCCTTCGCATACAATTCAATTGGAGTTGAAAAATTCATTTTTGAAGAAAATGACATTTCAAAATCTTTAAATCGTCATATCTCGTTAACCGAGCGTCTAAACAGGTCAAAACTTGCAAAATTCAAAATTCTCTAAAAACAAAACTACAAGTCCAAAACTTATAGAAAATACATTTTTGTGATCTGTGAGTCGATATCCTTCGCATACAATTCAATTGGAGTTGAAAAATTCATTTTTGAAGAAAATGACATTTCAAAATCTTTAAATCGTCATATCTCGTTAACCGAGCGTCTAAACAGGTCAAAACTTGCAAAATTCAAAATTCTCTAAAAACAAAACTACAAGTCCAAAACTTATAGAAAATACATTTTTGTGCTCTGTGAGTCGATATCCTTCGCATACAATTCAATTGGAGTTGAAAAATTCATTTTTGAAGAAAATGACATTTCAAAATCTTTAAATCGTCATATCTCGTTAACCGAGCGTCAAAACAGGTCAAAACTTGCAAAATTCAAAATTCTCTAAAAACAAAACTACAAGTCCAAAACTTATAGAAAATACATTTTTGTGATCTGTGAGTCGATATCCTTCGCATACAATTCAATTGGAGTTGAAAAATTCATTTTTGAAGAAAATGACATTTCAAAATCTTTAAATCGTCATATCTCGTTAACCGAGCGTCTAAACAGGTCAAAACTTGCAAAATTCAAAATTCTCTAAAAACAAAACTACAAGTCCAAAACTTATAGAAAATACATTTTTGTGCTCTGTGAGTCGATATCCTTCGCATACAATTCAATTGGAGTTGAAAAATTCATTTTTGAAGAAAATGACATTTCAAAATCTTTAAATCGTCATATCTCGTTAACCGAGCGTCTAAACAGGTCAAAACTTGCAAAATTCAAAATTCTCTAAAAACAAAACTACAAGTCCAAAACTTATAGAAAATACATTTTTGTGATCTGTGAGTCGATATCCTTCGCATACAATTCAATTGGAGTTGAAAAATTCATTTTTGAAGAAAATGACATTTCAAAATCTTTAAATCGTCATATCTCGTTAACCGAGCGTCTAAACAGGTCAAAACTTGCAAAATTCAAAATTCTCTAAAAACAAAACTACAAGTCCAAAACTTATAGAAAATACATTTTTGTGATCTGTGAGTGGATATCCTTCGCATACAATTCAATTGGAGTTGAAAAATTCATTTTTGAAGAAAATGACATTTCAAAATCTTTAAATCGTCATATCTCGTTAACCGAGCGTCTAAACAGCTCAAAACTTGCAAAATTCAAAATTCTCTAAAAACAAAACTACAAGTCCAAAACTTATAGAAAATACATTTTTGTGATCTGTGAGTCGATATCCTTCGCATACAATTCAATTGGAGTTGAAAAATTCATTTTTGAAGAAAATGACATTTCAAAATCTTTAAATCGTCATATCTCGTTAACCGAGCGTCTAAACAGGTCAAAACTTGCAAAATTCAAAATTCTCTAAAAACAAAACTACAAGTCCAAAACTTATAGAAAATACATTTTTGTGATCTGTGAGTCGATATCCTTCGCATACAATTCAATTGGAGTTGAAAAATTCATTTTTGAAGAAAATGACATTTCAAAATCTTTAAATCGTCATATCTCGTTAACCGAGCGTCTAAACAGGTCAAAACTTGCAAAATTCAAAATTCTCTAAAAACAAAACTACAAGTCCAAAACTTATAGAAAATACATTTTTGTGATCTGTGAGTCGATATCCTTCGCATACAATTCAATTGGAGTTGAAAAATTCATTTTTGAAGAAAATGACATTTCAAAATCTTTAAATCGTCATATCTCGTTAACCGAGCGTCTAAACAGGTCAAAACTTGCAAAATTCAAAATTCTCTAAAAACAAAACTACAAGTCCAAAACTTATAGAAAATACATTTTTGTGATCTGTGAGTCGATATCCTTCGCATACAATTCAATTGGAGTTGAAAAATTCATTTTTGAAGAAAATGACATTTCAAAATCTTTAAATCGTCATATCTCGTTAACCGAGCGTCTAAACAGGTCAAAACTTGCAAAATTCAAAATTCTCTAAAAACAAAACTACAAGTCCAAAACTTATAGAAAATACATTTTTGTGATCTGTGAGTCGATATCCTTCGCATACAATTCAATTGGAGTTGAAAAATTCATTTTTGAAGAAAATGACATTTCAAAATCTTTAAATCGTCATATCTCGTTAACCGAGCGTCTAAACAGGTCAAAACTTGCAAAATTCAAAATTCTCTAAAAACAAAACTACAAGTCCAAAACTTATAGAAAATACATTTTTGTGATCTGTGAGTCGATATCCTTCGCATACAATTCAATTGGAGTTGAAAAATTCATTTTTGAAGAAAATGACATTTCAAAATCTTTAAATCGTCATATCTCGTTAACCGAGCGTCTAAACAGGTCAAAACTTGCAAAATTCAAAATTCTCTAAAAACAAAACTACAAGTCCAAAACTTATAGAAAATACATTTTTGTGATCTGTGAGTCGATATCCTTCGCATACAATTCAATTGGAGTTGAAAAATTCATTTTTGAAGAAAATGACATTTCAAAATCTTTAAATCGTCATATCTCGTTAACCGAGCGTCTAAACAGGTCAAAACTTGCAAAATTCAAAATTCTCTAAAAACAAAACTACAAGTCCAAAACTTATAGAAAATACATTTTTGTGATCTGTGAGTCGATATCCTTCGCATACAATTCAATTGGAGTTGAAAAATTCATTTTTGAAGAAAATGACATTTCAAAATCTTTAAATCGTCATATCTCGTTAACCGAGCGTCTAAACAGGTCAAAACTTGCAAAATTCAAAATTCTCTAAAAACAAAACTACATGTCCAAAACTTATAGAAAATACATTTTTGTGCTCTGTGAGTCGATATCCTTCGCATACAATTCAATTGGAGTTGAAAAATTCATTTTTGAAGAAAATGACATTTCAAAATCTTCAAATCGTCATATCTCGTTAACCTAGCGTCTAAACAGGTCAAAACTTGCAAAATTCAAAATTCTCTAAAAACAAAACTACAAGTCCAAAACTTATAGAAAATACATTTTTGTGATCTGTGAGTCGATATCCTTCGCATACAATTCAATTTGGAGTTGAAAAATTCATTTTTGAAGAAAATGACATTTCAAAATCTTTAAATCGTCATATCTCGTTAACCGAGCGTCTAAACAGGTCAAAACTTGCAAAATTCAAAATTCTCTAAAAACAAAACTACATGTCCAAAACTTATAGAAAATACATTGTTGTGCTCTGTGAGTCGATATCCTTCGCATACAATTCAATTGGAGTTGAAAAATTCATTTTTGAAGAAAATGACATTTCAAAATCTTTAAATCGTCATATCTCGTTAACCGAGCGTCTAAACAGGTCAAAACTTGCAAAATTCAAAATTCTCTAAAAACAAAACTACAAGTCCAAAACTTATAGAAAATACATTTTTGTGCTCTGTGAGTCGATATCCTTCGCATACAATTCAATTGGAGTTGAAAAATTCATTTTTGAAGAAAATGACATTTCAAAATCTTTAAATCGTCATATCTCGTTAACCGAGCGTCTAAACAGGTCAAAACTTGCAAAATTCAAAATTCTCTAAAAACAAAACTACAAGTCCAAAACTTATAGAAAATACATTTTTGTGATCTGTGAGTCGATATCCTTCGCATACAATTCAATTGGAGTTGAAAAATTCATTTTTGAAGAAAATGACATTTCAAAATCTTTAAATCGTCATATCTCGTTAACCGAGCGTCTAAACAGGTCAAAACTTGCAAAATTCAAAATTCTCTAAAAACAAAACTACAAGTCCAAAACTTATAGAAAATACATTTTTGTGATCTGTGAGTCGATATCCTTCGCATACAATTCAATTGGAGTTGAAAAATTCATTTTTGAAGAAAATGACATTTCAAAATCTTTAAATCGTCATATCTCGTTAACCGAGCGTCTAAACAGGTCAAAACTTGCAAAATTCAAAATTCTCTAAAAACAAAACTACAAGTCCAAAACTTATAGAAAATACATTTTTGTGATCTGTGTGTCGATATCCTTCGCATACAATTCAATTGGAGTTGAAAAATTCATTTTTGAAGAAAATGACATTTCAAAATCTTTAAATCGTCATATCTCGTTAACCGAGCGTCTAAACAGGTCAAAACTTGCAAAATTCAAAATTCTCTAAAAACAAAACTACATGTCCAAAACTTATAGAAAATACATTTTTGTGCTCTGTGAGTCGATATCCTTCGCATACAATTCAATTGGAGTTGAAAAATTCATTTTTGAAGAAAATGACATTTCAAAATCTTCAAATCGTCATATCTCGTTAACCGAGCGTCTAAACAGGTCAAAACTTGCAAAATTCAAAATTCTCTAAAAACAAAACTACAAGTCCAAAACTTATAGAAAATACATTTTTGTGCTCTGTGAGTCGATATCCTTCGCATACAATTCAATTGGAGTTGAAAAATTCATTTTTGAAGAAAATGACATTTCAAAATCTTTAAATCGTCATATCTCGTTAACCGAGCGTCTAAACAGGTCAAAACTTGCAAAATTCAAAATTCTCTAAAAACAAAACTACAAGTCCAAAACTTATAGAAAATACATTTTTGTGATCTGTGAGTCGATATCCTTCGCATACAATTCAATTGGAGTTGAAAAATTCATTTTTGAAGAAAATGACATTTCAAAATCTTTAAATCGTCATATCTCGTTAACCGAGCGTCTAAACAGGTCAAAACTTGCAAAATTCAAAATTCTCTAAAAACAAAACTACATGTCCAAAACTTATAGAAAATACATTTTTGTGCTCTGTGAGTCGATATCCTTCGCATACAATTCAATTGGAGTTGAAAAATTCATTTTTGAAGAAAATGACATTTCAAAATCTTCAAATCGTCATATCTCGTTAACCGAGCGTCTAAACAGGTCAAAACTTGCAAAATTCAAAATTCTCTAAAAACAAAACTACAAGTCCAAAACTTATAGAAAATACATTTTTGTGCTCTGTGAGTCGATATCCTTCGCATACAATTCAATTGGAGTTGAAAAATTCATTTTTGAAGAAAATGACATTTCAAAATCTTTAAATCGTCATATCTCGTTAACCGAGCGTCTAAACAGGTCAAAACTTGCAAAATTCAAAATTCTCTAAAAACAAAACTACAAGTCCAAAACTTATAGAAAATACATTTTTGTGATCTGTGAGTCGATATCATTCGCATACAATTCAATTGGAGTTGAAAAATTCATTTTTGAAGAAAATGACATTTCAAAATCTTTAAATCGTCATATCTCGTTAACCGAGCGTCTAAACAGGTCAAAACTTGCAAAATTCAAAATTCTCTATAAACAAAACTACAAGTCCAAAACTTATAGAAAATACATTTTTGTGATCTGTGAGTCGATATCCTTCGCATACAATTCAATTGGAGTTGAAAAATTCATTTTTGAAGAAAATGACATTTCAAAATCTTTAAATCGTCATATCTCGTTAACCGAGCGTCTAAACAGGTCAAAACTTGCAAAATTCAAAATTCTCTAAAAACAAAACTACAAGTCCAAAACTTATAGAAAATACATTTTTGTGCTCTGTGAGTCGATATCCTTCGCATACAATTCAATTGGAGTTGAAAAATTCATTTTTGAAGAAAATGACATTTCAAAATCTTTAAATCGTCATATCTCGTTAACCGAGCGTCTAAACAGGTCAAAACTTGCAAAATTCAAAATTCTCTAAAAACAAAACTACATGTCCAAAACTTATAGAAAATACATTTTTGTGCTCTGTGAGTCGATATCCTTCGCATACAATTCAATTGGAGTTGAAAAATTCATTTTTGAAGAAAATGACATTTCAAAATCTTCAAATCGTCATATCTCGTTAACCGAGCGTCTAAACAGGTCAAAACTTGCAAAATTCAAAATTCTCTAATAACAAAACTACATGTCCAAAACTTATAGAAAATACATTTTTGTGCTCTGTGAGTCGATATCCTTCGCATACAATTCAATTGGAGTTGAAAAATTCATTTTTGAAGAAAATGACATTTCAAAATCTTTAAATCGTCATATCTCGTTAACCGAGCGTCTAAACAGGTCAAAACTTGCAAAATTCAAAATTCTCTAAAAACAAAACTACAAGTCCAAAACTTATAGAAAATACATTTTTGTGATCTGTGAGTCGATATCCTTTGCATACAATTCAATTGGAGTTGAAAAATTAATTTTTGAAGAAAATGACATTTCAAAATCTTTAAATCGTCATATCTCGTTAACCGAGCGTCTAAACAGGTCAAAACTTGCAAAATTCAAAATTCTCTAAAAACAAAACTACAAGTCCAAAACTTATAGAAAATACATTTTTGTGATCTGTGAGTCGATATCCTTCGCATACAATTCAATTGGAGTTGAAAAATTTATTTTTGAAGAAAATGACATTTCAAAATCTTTAAATCGTCATATCTCGTTAACCGAGCGTCTAAACAGGTCAAAACTTGCAAAATTCAAAATTCTCTAAAAACAAAACTACAAGTCCAAAACTTATAGAAAATACATTTTTGTGATCTTTGAGTCGATATCCTTCGCATACAATTCAATTGGAGTTGAAAAATTTATTTTTGAAGAAAATGACATTTCAAAATCTTTAAATCGTCATATCTCGTTAACCGAGCGTCTAAACAGGTCAAAACTTGCAAAATTCAAAATTCTCTAAAAACAAAACTACAAGTCCAAAACTTATAGAAAATACATTTTTGTGATCTGTGAGTCGATATCCTTCGCATACAATTCAATTGGAGTTGAAAAATTTATTTTTGAAGAAAATGACATTTCAAAATCTTTAAATCGTCATATCTCGTTAACCGAGCGTCTAAACAGGTCAAAACTTGCAAAATTCAAAATTCTCTAAAAACAAAACTACAAGTCCAAAACTTATAGAAAATACATTTTTGTGATCTTTGAGTCGATATCCTTCGCATACAATTCAATTGGAGTTGAAAAATTTATTTTTGAAGAAAATGACATTTCAAAATCTTTAAATCGTCATATCTCGTTAACCGAGCGTCTAAACAGGTCAAAACTTGCAAAATTCAAAATTCTCTAAAAACAAAACTACAAGTCCAAAACTTATAGAAAATACATTTTTGTGATCTGTGAGTCGATATCCTTCGCATACAATTCAATTGGAGTTGAAAAATTCATTTTTGAAGAAAATGACATTTCAAAATCTTTAAATCGTCATATCTCGTTAACCGAGCGTCTAAACAGGTCAAAACTTGCAAAATTCAAAATTCTCTAAAAACAAAACTACATGTCCAAAACTTATAGAAAATACATTTTTGTGCTCTGTGAGTCGATATCCTTCGCATACAATTCAATTGGAGTTGAAAAATTCATTTTTGAAGAAAATGACATTTCAAAATCTTTAAATCGTCATATCTCGTTAACCGAGCGTTTAAACAGGTCAAAACTTGCAAAATTCAAAATTCTCTAAAAACAAAACTACAACTCCAAAACTTATAGAAAATACATTTTTGTGCTCTGTGAGTCGATATCCTTCGCATACAATTAAATTGGAGTTGAAAAATTCATTTTTGAAGAAAATGACATTTCAAAATCTTTAAATCGTCATATCTCGTTAACCGAGCGTCTAAACAGGTCAAAACTTGCAAAATTCAAAATTCTCTAAAAACAAAACTACAAGTCAAAAACTTATAGAAAATACATTTTTGTGCTCTGTGAGTCGATATCCTTCGCATACAATTCAATTGGAGTTGAAAAATTCATTTTTGAAGAAAATGACATTTCAAAATCTTTAAATCGTCATATCTCGTTAACCGAGCGTTTAAACAGGTCAAAACTTGCAAAATTCAAAATTCTCTAAAAACAAAACTACAACTCCAAAACTTATAGAAAATACATTTTTGTGCTCTGTGAGTCGATATCCTTCGCATACAATTCAATTGGAGTTGAAAAATTCATTTTTGAAGAAAATGACATTTCAAAATCTTTAAATCGTCATATCTCGTTAACCGAGCGTCTAAACAGGTCAAAACTTGCAAAATTCAAAATTCTCTAATAACAAAACTACATGTCCAAAACTTATAGAAAATACATTTTTGTGCTCTGTGAGTCGATATCCTTCGCATACAATTCAATTGGAGTTGAAAAATTCATTTTTGAAGAAAATGACATTTCAAAATCTTTAAATCGTCATATCTCGTTAACCGAGCGTCTAAACAGGTCAAAACTTGCAAAATTCAAAATTCTCTAATAACAAAACTACATGTCCAAAACTTATAGAAAATACATTTTTGTGCTCTGTGAGTCGATATCCTTTGCATACAATTCAATTGGAGTTGAAAAATTAATTTTTGAAGAAAATGACATTTCAAAATCTTTAAATCGTCATATCTCGTTAACCGAGCGTCTAAACAGGTCAAAACTTGCAAAATTCAAAATTCTCTAAAAACAAAACTACAAGTCCAAAACTTATAGAAAATACATTTTTGTGATCTGTGAGTCGATATCCTTCGCATACAATTCAATTGGAGTTGAAAAATTTATTTTTGAAGAAAATGACATTTCAAAATCTTTAAATCGTCATATCTCGTTAACCGAGCGTCTAAACAGGTCAAAACTTGCAAAATTCAAAATTCTCTAAAAACAAAACTACAAGTCCAAAACTTATAGAAAATACATTTTTGTGATCTTTGAGTCGATATCCTTCGCATACAATTCAATTGGAGTTGAAAAATTTATTTTTGAAGAAAATGACATTTCAAAATCTTTAAATCGTCATATCTCGTTAACCGAGCGTCTAAACAGGTCAAAACTTGCAAAATTCAAAATTCTCTAAAAACAAAACTACAAGTCCAAAACTTATAGAAAATACATTTTTGTGATCTGTGAGTCGATATCCTTCGCATACAATTCAATTGGAGTTGAAAAATTCATTTTTGAAGAAAATGACATTTCAAAATCTTTAAATCGTCATATCTCGTTAACCGAGCGTCTAAACAGGTCAAAACTTGCAAAATTCAAAATTCTCTAAAAACAAAACTACATGTCCAAAACTTATAGAAAATACATTTTTGTGCTCTGTGAGTCGATATCCTTCGCATACAATTCAATTGGAGTTGAAAAATTCATTTTTGAAGAAAATGACATTTCAAAATCTTTAAATCGTCATATCTCGTTAACCGAGCGTCTAAACAGGTCAAAACTTGCAAAATTCAAAATTCTCTAAAAACAAAACTACAAGTCCAAAACTTATAGAAAATACATTTTTGTGATCTGTGAGTCGATATCCTTCGCATACAATTCAATTGGAGTTGAAAAATTCATTTTTGAAGAAAATGACATTTCAAAATCTTTAAATCGTCATATCTCGTTAACCGAGCGTCTAAACAGGTCAAAACTTGCAAAATTCAAAATTCTCTAAAAACAAAACTACAAGTCAAAAACTTATAGAAAATACATTTTTGTGATCTGTGAGTCGATATCCTTCGCATACAATTCAATTGGAGTTGAAAAATTCATTTTTGAAGAAAATGACATTTCAAAATCTTTAAATCGTCATATCTCGTTAACCGAGCGTTTAAACAGGTCAAAACTTGCAAAATTCAAAATTCTCTAAAAACAAAACTACAACTCCAAAACTTATAGAAAATACATTTTTGTGCTCTGTGAGTCGATATCCTTCGCATACAATTAAATTGGAGTTGAAAAATTCATTTTTGAAGAAAATGACATTTCAAAATCTTTAAATCGTCATATCTCGTTAACCGAGCGTCTAAACAGGTCAAAACTTGCAAAATTCAAAATTCTCTAAAAACAAAACTACAAGTCAAAAACTTATAGAAAATACATTTTTGTGATCTGTGAGTCGATATCCTTCGCATACAATTCAATTGGAGTTGAAAAATTCATTTTTGAAGAAAATGACATTTCAAAATCTTTAAATCGTCATATCTCGTTAACCGAGCGTTTAAACAGGTCAAAACTTGCAAAATTCAAAATTCTCTAAAAACAAAACTACAACTCCAAAACTTATAGAAAATACATTTTTGTGCTCTGTGAGTCGATATCCTTCGCATACAATTCAATTGGAGTTGAAAAATTCATTTTTGAAGAAAATGACATTTCAAAATCTTTAAATCGTCATATCTCGTTAACCGAGCGTCTAAACAGGTCAAAACTTGCAAAATTCAAAATTCTCTAATAACAAAACTACATGTCCAAAACTTATAGAAAATACATTTTTGTGCTCTGTGAGTCGATATCCTTCGCATACAATTCAATTGGAGTTGAAAAATTCATTTTTGAAGAAAATGACATTTCAAAATCTTTAAATCGTCATATCTCGTTAACCGAGCGTCTAAACAGGTCAAAACTTGCAAAATTCAAAATTCTCTAAAAACAAAACTATATGTCCAAAACTTATAGAAAATACATTTTTGTGCTCTGTGAGTCGATATATTTCGCATACAAAATTCATTTTTGAAGAAAATGACATTTCAAAATCTTTAAATCGTCATATCTCGTTAACCGAGCGTCTAAACAGGTCAAAACTTGCAAAATTCAAAATTCTCTAAAAACAAAACTACAAGTCCAAAACTTATAGAAAATACATTTTTGTGATCTGTGAGTCGATATCCTTCGCATACAATTCAATTGGAGTTGAAAAATTCATTTTTGAAGAAAATGACATTTCAAAATCTTTAAATCGTCATATCTCGTTAACCGAGCGTCTAAACAGGTCAAAACTTGCAAAATTCAAAATTCTCTAAAAACAAAACTACAAGTCCAAAACTTATAGAAAATACATTTTTGTGATCTGTGAGTCGATATCCTTCGCATACAATTCAATTGGAGTTGAAAAATTCATTTTTGAAGAAAATGACATTTCAAAATCTTTAAATCGTCATATCTCGTTAACCGAGCGTCTAAACAGGTCAAAACTTGCAAAATTCAAAATTCTCTAATAACAAAACTACATGTCCAAAACTTATAGAAAATACATTTTTGTGCTCTGTGAGTCGATATCCTTTGCATACAATTCAATTGGAGTTGAAAAATTAATTTTTGAAGAAAATGACATTTCAAAATCTTTAAATCGTCATATCTCGTTAACCGAGCGTCTAAACAGGTCAAAACTTGCAAAATTCAAAATTCTCTAAAAACAAAACTACAAGTCCAAAACTTATAGAAAATACATTTTTGTGCTCTGTGAGTCGATATCCTTCGCATACAATTCAATTGGAGTTGAAAAATTCATTTTTGAAGAAAATGACATTTCAAAATCTTTAAATCGTCATATCTCGTTAACCGAACGTCTAAACAGGTCAAAACTTGCAAAATTCAAAATTCTCTAAAAACAAAACTACAAGTCCAAAACTTATAGAAAATACATTTTTGTGATCTGTGAGTCGATATCCTTCGCATACAATTCAATTGGAGTTGAAAAATTCATTTTTGAAGAAAATGACATTTCAAAATCTTTAAATCGTCATATCTCGTTAACCGAGCGTCTAAACAGGTCAAAACTTGCAAAATTCAAAATTCTCTAAAAACAAAACTACAAGTCCAAAACTTATAGAAAATACATTTTTGTGATCTGTGAGTCGATATCCTTCGCATACAATTCAATTGGAGTTGAAAAATTCATTTTTGAAGAAAATGACATTTCAAAATCTTTAAATCGTCATATCTCGTTAACCGAGCGTCTAAACAGGTCAAAACTTGCAAAATTCAAAATTCTCTAAAAACAAAACTACAAGTCCAAAACTTATAGAAAATACATTTTTGTGATCTGTGAGTCGATATCCTTCGCATACAATTCAATTGGAGTTGAAAAATTCATTTTTGAAGAAAATGACATTTCAAAATCTTTAAATCGTCATATCTCGTTAACCGAGCGTCTAAACAGGTCAAAACTTGCAAAATTCAAAATTCTCTAAAAACAAAACTACATGTCCAAAACTTATAGAAAATACATTTTTGTGATATGTGAGTCGATATCCTTCGCATACAATTCAATTGGAGTTGAAAAATTCATTTTTGAAGAAAATGACATTTCAAAATCTTTAAATCGTCATATCTCGTTAACCGAGCGTCTAAACAGGTCAAAACTTGCAAAATTCAAAATTCTCTAAAAACAAAACTACAAGTCCAAAACTTATAGAAAATACATTTTTGTGCTCTGTGAGTCGATATCCTTCGCATACAATTCAATTGGAGTTGAAAAATTCATTTTTGAAGAAAATGACATTTCAAAATCTTTAAATCGTCATATCTCGTTAACCGAGCGTCTAAACAGGTCAAAACTTGCAAAATTCAAAATTCTCTAAAAACAAAACTACATGTCCAAAACTTATAGAAAATACATTTTTGTGATATGTGAGTCGATATCCTTCGCATACAATTCAATTGGAGTTGAAAAATTCATTTTTGAAGAAAATGACATTTCAAAATCTTTAAATCGTCATATCTCGTTAACCGAGCGTCTAAACAGGTCAAAACTTGCAAAATTCAAAATTCTCTAAAAACAAAACTACATGTCCAAAACTTATAGAAAATACATTTTTGTGATATGTGAGTCGATATCCTTCGCATACAATTCAATTGGAGTTGAAAAATTCATTTTTGAAGAAAATGACATTTCAAAATCTTTAAATCGTCATATCTCGTTAACCGAGCGTCTAAACAGGTCAAAACTTGCAAAATTCAAAATTCTCTAAAAACAAAACTACAAGTCCAAAACTTATAGAAAATACATTTTTGTGATCTGTGAGTCGATATCCTTCGCATACAATTCAATTGGAGTTGAAAAATTCATTTTTGAAGAAAATGACATTTCAAAATCTTTAAATCGTCATATCTCGTTAACCGAGCGTCTAAACAGGTCAAAACTTGCAAAATTCAAAATTCTCTAAAAACAAAACTACAAGTCCAAAACTTATAGAAAATACATTTTTGTGATCTGTGAGTCGATATCCTTCGCATACAATTCAATTGGAGTTGAAAAATTCATTTTTGAAGAAAATGACATTTCAAAATCTTTAAATCGTCATATCTCGTTAACCGAGCGTCTAAACAGGTCAAAACTTGCAAAATTCAAAATTCTCTAAAAACAAAACTACAAGTCCAAAACTTATAGAAAATACATTTTTGTGATCTGTGAGTCGATATCCTTCGCATACAATTCAATTGGAGTTGAAAAATTCATTTTTGAAGAAAATGACATTTCAAAATCTTTAAATCGTCATATCTCGTTAACCGAGCGTCTAAACAGGTCAAAACTTGCAAAATTCAAAATTCTCTAAAAACAAAACTACAAGTCCAAAACTTATAGAAAATACATTTTTGTGATCTGTGAGTCGATATCCTTCGCATACAATTCAATTGGAGTTGAAAAATTCATTTTTGAAGAAAATGACATTTCAAAATCTTTAAATCGTCATATCTCGTTAACCGAGCGTCTAAACAGGTCAAAACTTGCAAAATTCAAAATTCTCTAAAAACAAAACTACATGTCCAAAACTTATAGAAAATACATTTTTGTGATATGTGAGTCGATATCCTTCGCATACAATTCAATTGGAGTTGAAAAATTCATTTTTGAAGAAAATGACATTTCAAAATCTTTAAATCGTCATATCTCGTTAACCGAGCGTCTAAACAGGTCAAAACTTGCAAAATTCAAAATTCTCTAAAAACAAAACTACAAGTCCAAAACTTATAGAAAATACATTTTTGTGATCTGTGAGTCGATATCCTTCGCATACAATTCAATTGGAGTTGAAAAATTCATTTTTGAAGAAAATGACATTTCAAAATCTTTAAATCGTCATATCTCGTTAACCGAGCGTCTAAACAGGTCAAAACTTGCAAAATTCAAAATTCTCTAAAAACAAAACTACAAGTCCAAAACTTATAGAAAATACATTTTTGTGATCTGTGAGTCGATATCCTTCGCATACAATTCAATTGGAGTTGAAAAATTCATTTTTGAAGAAAATGACATTTCAAAATCTTTAAATCGTCATATCTCGTTAACCGAGCGTCTAAACAGGTCAAAACTTGCAAAATTCAAAATTCTCTAAAAACAAAACTACAAGTCCAAAACTTATAGAAAATACATTTTTGTGATCTGTGAGTCGATATCCTTCGCATACAATTCAATTGGAGTTGAAAAATTCATTTTTGAAGAAAATGACATTTCAAAATCTTTAAATCGTCATATCTCGTTAACCGAGCGTCTAAACAGGTCAAAACTTGCAAAATTCAAAATTCTCTAAAAACAAAACTACATGTCCAAAACTTATAGAAAATACATTTTTGTGATATGTGAGTCGATATCCTTCGCATACAATTCAATTGGAGTTGAAAAATTCATTTTTGAAGAAAATGACATTTCAAAATCTTTAAATCGTCATATCTCGTTAACCGAGCGTCTAAACAGGTCAAAACTTGCAAAATTCAAAATTCTCTAAAAACAAAACTACAAGTCCAAAACTTATAGAAAATACATTTTTGTGATCTGTGAGTCGATATCCTTCGCATACAATTCAATTGGAGTTGAAAAATTCATTTTTGAAGAAAATGACATTTCAAAATCTTTAAATCGTCATATCTCGTTAACCGAGCGTCTAAACAGGTCAAAACTTGCAAAATTCAAAATTCTCTAAAAACAAAACTACAAGTCCAAAACTTATAGAAAATACATTTTTGTGATCTGTGAGTCGATATCCTTCGCATACAATTCAATTGGAGTTGAAAAATTCATTTTTGAAGAAAATGACATTTCAAAATCTTTAAATCGTCATATCTCGTTAACCGAGCGTCTAAACAGGTCAAAACTTGCAAAATTCAAAATTCTCTAAAAACAAAACTACAAGTCCAAAACTTATAGAAAATACATTTTTGTGATCTGTGAGTCGATATCCTTCGCATACAATTCAATTGGAGTTGAAAAATTCATTTTTGAAGAAAATGACATTTCAAAATCTTTAAATCGTCATATCTCGTTAACCGAGCGTCTAAACAGGTCAAAACTTGCAAAATTCAAAATTCTCTAAAAACAAAACTACATGTCCAAAACTTATAGAAAATACATTTTTGTGATATGTGAGTCGATATCCTTCGCATACAATTCAATTGGAGTTGAAAAATTCATTTTTGAAGAAAATGACATTTCAAAATCTTTAAATCGTCATATCTCGTTAACCGAGCGTCTAAACAGGTCAAAACTTGCAAAATTCAAAATTCTCTAAAAACAAAACTACAAGTCCAAAACTTATAGAAAATACATTTTTGTGATCTGTGAGTCGATATCCTTCGCATACAATTCAATTGGAGTTGAAAAATTCATTTTTGAAGAAAATGACATTTCAAAATCTTTAAATCGTCATATCTCGTTAACCGAGCGTCTAAACAGGTCAAAACTTGCAAAATTCAAAATTCTCTAAAAACAAAACTACAAGTCCAAAACTTATAGAAAATACATTTTTGTGATCTGTGAGTCGATATCCTTCGCATACAATTCAATTGGAGTTGAAAAATTCATTTTTGAAGAAAATGACATTTCAAAATCTTTAAATCGTCATATCTCGTTAACCGAGCGTCTAAACAGGTCAAAACTTGCAAAATTCAAAATTCTCTAAAAACAAAACTACAAGTCCAAAACTTATAGAAAATACATTTTTGTGATCTGTGAGTCGATATCCTTCGCATACAATTCAATTGGAGTTGAAAAATTCATTTTTGAAGAAAATGACATTTCAAAATCTTTAAATCGTCATATCTCGTTAACCGAGCGTCTAAACAGGTCAAAACTTGCAAAATTCAAAATTCTCTAAAAACAAAACTACAAGTCCAAAACTTATAGAAAATACATTTTTGTGATCTGTGAGTCGATATCCTTCGCATACAATTCAATTGGAGTTGAAAAATTCATTTTTGAAGAAAATGACATTTCAAAATCTTTAAATCGTCATATCTCGTTAACCGAGCGTCTAAACAGGTCAAAACTTGCAAAATTCAAAATTCTCTAAAAACAAAACTACATGTCCAAAACTTATAGAAAATACATTTTTGTGATAGGTGAGTCGATATCCTTCGCATACAATTCAATTGGAGTTGAAAAATTCATTTTTGAAGAAAATGACATTTCAAAATCTTTAAATCGTCATATCTCGTTAACCGAGCGTCTAAACAGGTCAAAACTTGCAAAATTCAAAATTCTCTAAAAACAAAACTACAAGTCCAAAACTTATAGAAAATACATTTTTGTGATCTGTGAGTCGATATCCTTCGCATACAATTCAATTGGAGTTGAAAAATTCATTTTTGAAGAAAATGACATTTCAAAATCTTTAAATCGTCATATCTCGTTAACCGAGCGTCTAAACAGGTCAAAACTTGCAAAATTCAAAATTCTCTAAAAACAAAACTACAAGTCCAAAACTTATAGAAAATACATTTTTGTGATCTGTGAGTCGATATCCTTCGCATACAATTCAATTGGAGTTGAAAAATTCATTTTTGAAGAAAATGACATTTCAAAATCTTTAAATCGTCATATCTCGTTAACCGAGCGTCTAAACAGGTCAAAACTTGCAAAATTCAAAATTCTCTAAAAACAAAACTACAAGTCCAAAACTTATAGAAAATACATTTTTGTGATCTGTGAGTCGATATCCTTCGCATACAATTCAATTGGAGTTGAAAAATTCATTTTTGAAGAAAATGACATTTCAAAATCTTTAAATCGTCATATCTCGTTAACCGAGCGTCTAAACAGGTCAAAACTTGCAAAATTCAAAATTCTCTAAAAACAAAACTACAAGTCCAAAACTTATAGAAAATACATTTTTGTGATCTGTGAGTCGATATCCTTCGCATACAATTCAATTGGAGTTGAAAAATTCATTTTTGAAGAAAATGACATTTCAAAATCTTTAAATCGTCATATCTCGTTAACCGAGCGTCTAAACAGGTCAAAACTTGCAAAATTCAAAATTCTCTAAAAACAAAACTACAAGTCCAAAACTTATAGAAAATACATTTTTGTGATCTGTGAGTCGATATCCTTCGCATACAATTCAATTGGAGTTGAAAAATTCATTTTTGAAGAAAATGACATTTCAAAATCTTTAAATCGTCATATCTCGTTAACCGAGCGTCTAAACAGGTCAAAACTTGCAAAATTCAAAATTCTCTAAAAACAAAACTACAAGTCCAAAACTTATAGAAAATACATTTTTGTGATCTGTGAGTCGATATCCTTCGCATACAATTCAATTGGAGTTGAAAAATTCATTTTTGAAGAAAATGACATTTCAAAATCTTTAAATCGTCATATCTCGTTAACCGAGCGTCTAAACAGGTCAAAACTTGCAAAATTCAAAATTCTCTAAAAACAAAACTACATGTCCAAAACTTATAGAAAATACATTTTTGTGATATGTGAGTCGATATCCTTCGCATACAATTCAATTGGAGTTGAAAAATTCATTTTTGAAGAAAATGACATTTCAAAATCTTTAAATCGTCATATCTCGTTAACCGAGCGTCTAAACAGGTCAAAACTTGCAAAATTCAAAATTCTCTAAAAACAAAACTACAAGTCCAAAACTTATAGAAAATACATTTTTGTGATCTGTGAGTCGATATCCTTCGCATACAATTCAATTGGAGTTGAAAAATTCATTTTTGAAGAAAATGACATTTCAAAATCTTTAAATCGTCATATCTCGTTAACCGAGCGTCTAAACAGGTCAAAACTTGCAAAATTCAAAATTCTCTAAAAACAAAACTACAAGTCCAAAACTTATAGAAAATACATTTTTGTGATCTGTGAGTCGATATCCTTCGCATACAATTCAATTGGAGTTGAAAAATTCATTTTTGAAGAAAATGACATTTCAAAATCTTTAAATCGTCATATCTCGTTAACCGAGCGTCTAAACAGGTCAAAACTTGCAAAATTCAAAATTCTCTAAAAACAAAACTACAAGTCCAAAACTTATAGAAAATACATTTTTGTGATCTGTGAGTCGATATCCTTCGCATACAATTCAATTGGAGTTGAAAAATTCATTTTTGAAGAAAATGACATTTCAAAATCTTTAAATCGTCATATCTCGTTAACCGAGCGTCTAAACAGGTCAAAACTTGCAAAATTCAAAATTCTCTAAAAACAAAACTACAAGTCCAAAACTTATAGAAAATACATTTTTGTGATCTGTGAGTCGATATCCTTCGCATACAATTCAATTGGAGTTGAAAAATTCATTTTTGAAGAAAATGACATTTCAAAATCTTTAAATCGTCATATCTCGTTAACCGAGCGTCTAAACAGGTCAAAACTTGCAAAATTCAAAATTCTCTAAAAACAAAACTACAAGTCCAAAACTTATAGAAAATACATTTTTGTGATCTGTGAGTCGATATCCTTCGCATACAATTCAATTGGAGTTGAAAAATTCATTTTTGAAGAAAATGACATTTCAAAATCTTTAAATCGTCATATCTCGTTAACCGAGCGTCTAAACAGGTCAAAACTTGCAAAATTCAAAATTCTCTAAAAACAAAACTACAAGTCCAAAACTTATAGAAAATACATTTTTGTGATCTGTGAGTCGATATCCTTCGCATACAATTCAATTGGAGTTGAAAAATTCATTTTTGAAGAAAATGACATTTCAAAATCTTTAAATCGTCATATCTCGTTAACCGAGCGTCTAAACAGGTCAAAACTTGCAAAATTCAAAATTCTCTAAAAACAAAACTACAAGTCCAAAACTTATAGAAAATACATTTTTGTGATCTGTGAGTCGATATCCTTCGCATACAATTCAATTGGAGTTGAAAAATTCATTTTTGAAGAAAATGACATTTCAAAATCTTTAAATCGTCATATCTCGTTAACCGAGCGTCTAAACAGGTCAAAACTTGCAAAATTCAAAATTCTCTAAAAACAAAACTACAAGTCCAAAACTTATAGAAAATACATTTTTGTGATCTGTGAGTCGATATCCTTCGCATACAATTCAATTGGAGTTGAAAAATTCATTTTTGAAGAAAATGACATTTCAAAATCTTTAAATCGTCATATCTCGTTAACCGAGCGTCTAAACAGGTCAAAACTTGCAAAATTCAAAATTCTCTAAAAACAAAACTACAAGTCCAAAACTTATAGAAAATACATTTTTGTGATCTGTGAGTCGATATCCTTCGCATACAATTCAATTGGAGTTGAAAAATTCATTTTTGAAGAAAATGACATTTCAAAATCTTTAAATCGTCATATCTCGTTAACCGAGCGTCTAAACAGGTCAAAACTTGCAAAATTCAAAATTCTCTAAAAACAAAACTACAAGTCCAAAACTTATAGAAAATACATTTTTGTGATCTGTGAGTCGATATCCTTCGCATACAATTCAATTGGAGTTGAAAAATTCATTTTTGAAGAAAATGACATTTCAAAATCTTTAAATCGTCATATCTCGTTAACCGAGCGTCTAAACAGGTCAAAACTTGCAAAATTCAAAATTCTCTAAAAACAAAACTACATGTCCAAAACTTATAGAAAATACATTTTTGTGATATGTGAGTCGATATCCTTCGCATACAATTCAATTGGAGTTGAAAAATTCATTTTTGAAGAAAATGACATTTCAAAATCTTTAAATCGTCATATCTCGTTAACCGAGTTAACAGGTCAAAACTTGCAAAATTCAAAATTCTCTAAAAACAAAACTACAAGTCCAAAACTTATAGAAAATACATTTTTGTGATCTGTGAGTCGATATCCTTCGCATACAATTCAATTGGAGTTGAAAAATTCATTTTTGAAGAAAATGACATTTCAAAATCTTTAAATCGTCATATCTCGTTAACCGAGCGTCTAAACAGGTCAAAACTTGCAAAATTCAAAATTCTCTAAAAACAAATAATACATTTTTGTGATCTGTGAGTCGATATCCTTCGCATACAATTCAATTGGAGTTGAAAAATTCATTTTTGAAGAAAATGACATTTCAAAATCTTTAAATCGTCATATCTCGTTAACCGAGCGTCTAAACAGGTCAAAACTTGCAAAATTCAAAATTCTCTAAAAACAAAACTACATGTCCAAAACTTATAGAAAATACATTTTTGTGATATGTGAGTCGATATCCTTCGCATACAATTCAATTGGAGTTGAAAAATTCATTTTTGAAGAAAATGACATTTCAAAATCTTTAAATCGTCATATCTCGTTAACCGAGCGTCTAAACAGGTCAAAACTTGCAAAATTCAAAATTCTCTAAAAACAAAACTACAAGTCCAAAACTTATAGAAAATACATTTTTGTGATCTGTGAGTCGATATCCTTCGCATACAATTCAATTGGAGTTGAAAAATTCATTTTTGAAGAAAATGACATTTCAAAATCTTTAAATCGTCATATCTCGTTAACCGAGCGTCTAAACAGGTCAAAACTTGCAAAATTCAAAATTCTCTAAAAACAAAACTACAAGTCCAAAACTTATAGAAAATACATTTTTGTGATCTGTGAGTCGATATCCTTCGCATACAATTCAATTGGAGTTGAAAAATTCATTTTTGAAGAAAATGACATTTCAAAATCTTTAAATCGTCATATCTCGTTAACCGAGCGTCTAAACAGGTCAAAACTTGCAAAATTCAAAATTCTCTAAAAACAAAACTACAAGTCCAAAACTTATAGAAAATACATTTTTGTGATCTGTGAGTCGATATCCTTCGCATACAATTCAATTGGAGTTGAAAAATTCATTTTTGAAGAAAATGACATTTCAAAATCTTTAAATCGTCATATCTCGTTAACCGAGCGTCTAAACAGGTCAAAACTTGCAAAATTCAAAATTCTCTAAAAACAAAACTACAAGTCCAAAACTTATAGAAAATACATTTTTGTGATCTGTGAGTCGATATCCTTCGCATACAATTGGAGTTGAAAAATTCATTTTTGAAGAAAATGACATTTCAAAATCTTTAAATCGTCATATCTCGTTAACCGAGCGTCTAAACAGGTCAAAACTTGCAAAATTCAAAATTCTCTAAAAACAAAACTACATGTCCAAAACTTATAGAAAATACATTTTTGTGATATGTGAGTCGATATCCTTCGCATACAATTCAATTGGAGTTGAAAAATTCATTTTTGAAGAAAATGACATTTCAAAATCTTTAAATCGTCATATCTCGTTAACCGAGCGTCTAAACAGGTCAAAACTTGCAAAATTCAAAATTCTCTAAAAACAAAACTACAAGTCCAAAACTTATAGAAAATACATTTTTGTGATCTGTGAGTCGATATCCTTCGCATACAATTCAATTGGAGTTGAAAAATTCATTTTTGAAGAAAATGACATTTCAAAATCTTTAAATCGTCATATCTCGTTAACCGAGCGTCTAAACAGGTCAAAACTTGCAAAATTCAAAATTCTCTAAAAACAAAACTACAAGTCCAAAACTTATAGAAAATACATTTTTGTGATCTGTGAGTCGATATCCTTCGCATACAATTCAATTGGAGTTGAAAAATTCATTTTTGAAGAAAATGACATTTCAAAATCTTTAAATCGTCATATCTCGTTAACCGAGCGTCTAAACAGGTCAAAACTTGCAAAATTCAAAATTCTCTAAAAACAAAACTACAAGTCCAAAACTTATAGAAAATACATTTTTGTGATCTGTGAGTCGATATCCTTCGCATACAATTCAATTGGAGTTGAAAAATTAATTTTTGAAGAAAATGACATTTCAAAATCTTTAAATCGTCATATCTCGTTAACCGAGCGTCTAAACAGGTCAAAACTTGCAAAATTCAAAATTCTCTAAAAACAAAACTACAAGTCCAAAACTTATAGAAAATACATTTTTGTGATCTGTGAGTCGATATCCTTCGCATACAATTCAATTGGAGTTGAAAAATTCATTTTTGAAGAAAATGACATTTCAAAATCTTTAAATCGTCATATCTCGTTAACCGAGCGTCTAAACAGGTCAAAACTTGCAAAATTCAAAATTCTCTAAAAACAAAACTACAAGTCCAAAACTTATAGAAAATACATTTTTGTGATCTGTGAGTCGATATCCTTCGCATACAATTCAATTGGAGTTGAAAAATTCATTTTTGAAGAAAATGACATTTCAAAATCTTTAAATCGTCATATCTCGTTAACCGAGCGTCTAAACAGGTCAAAACTTGCAAAATTCAAAATTCTCTAAAAACAAAACTACAAGTCCAAAACTTATAGAAAATACATTTTTGTGATCTGTGAGTCGATATCCTTCGCATACAATTCAATTGGAGTTGAAAAATTCATTTTTGAAGAAAATGACATTTCAAAATCTTTAAATCGTCATATCTCGTTAACCGAGCGTCTAAACAGGTCAAAACTTGCAAAATTCAAAATTCTCTAAAAACAAAACTACAAGTCCAAAACTTATAGAAAATACATTTTTGTGATCTGTGAGTCGATATCCTTCGCATACAATTCAATTGGAGTTGAAAAATTCATTTTTGAAGAAAATGACATTTCAAAATCTTTAAATCGTCATATCTCGTTAACCGAGCGTCTAAACAGGTCAAAACTTGCAAAATTCAAAATTCTCTAAAAACAAATAATACATTTTTGTGATCTGTGAGTCGATATCCTTCGCATACAATTCAATTGGAGTTGAAAAATTCATTTTTGAAGAAAATGACATTTCAAAATCTTTAAATCGTCATATCTCGTTAACCGAGCGTCTAAACAGGTCAAAACTTGCAAAATTCAAAATTCTCTAAAAACAAAACTACATGTCCAAAACTTATAGAAAATACATTTTTGTGATATGTGAGTCGATATCCTTCGCATACAATTCAATTGGAGTTGAAAAATTCATTTTTGAAGAAAATGACATTTCAAAATCTTTAAATCGTCATATCTCGTTAACCGAGCGTCTAAACAGGTCAAAACTTGCAAAATTCAAAATTCTCTAAAAACAAAACTACAAGTCCAAAACTTATAGAAAATACATTTTTGTGATCTGTGAGTCGATATCCTTCGCATACAATTCAATTGGAGTTGAAAAATTCATTTTTGAAGAAAATGACATTTCAAAATCTTTAAATCGTCATATCTCGTTAACCGAGCGTCTAAACAGGTCAAAACTTGCAAAATTCAAAATTCTCTAAAAACAAAACTACAAGTCCAAAACTTATAGAAAATACATTTTTGTGATCTGTGAGTCGATATCCTTCGCATACAATTCAATTGGAGTTGAAAAATTCATTTTTGAAGAAAATGACATTTCAAAATCTTTAAATCGTCATATCTCGTTAACCGAGCGTCTAAACAGGTCAAAACTTGCAAAATTCAAAATTCTCTAAAAACAAAACTACAAGTCCAAAACTTATAGAAAATACATTTTTGTGATCTGTGAGTCGATATCCTTCGCATACAATTCAATTGGAGTTGAAAAATTCATTTTTGAAGAAAATGACATTTCAAAATCTTTAAATCGTCATATCTCGTTAACCGAGCGTCTAAACAGGTCAAAACTTGCAAAATTCAAAATTCTCTAAAAACAAAACTACAAGTCCAAAACTTATAGAAAATACATTTTTGTGATCTGTGAGTCGATATCCTTCGCATACAATTCAATTGGAGTTGAAAAATTCATTTTTGAAGAAAATGACATTTCAAAATCTTTAAATCGTCATATCTCGTTAACCGAGCGTCTAAACAGGTCAAAACTTGCAAAATTCAAAATTCTCTAAAAACAAAACTACAAGTCCAAAACTTATAGAAAATACATTTTTGTGATCTGTGAGTCGATATCCTTCGCATACAATTCAATTGGAGTTGAAAAATTCATTTTTGAAGAAAATGACATTTCAAAATCTTTAAATCGTCATATCTCGTTAACCGAGCGTCTAAACAGGTCAAAGCTTGCAAAATTCAAAATTCTCTAAAAACAAAACTACATGTCCAAAACTTATAGAAAATACATTTTTGTGATATGTGAGTCGATATCCTTCGCATACAATTCAATTGGAGTTGAAAAATTCATTTTTGAAGAAAATGACATTTCAAAATCTTTAAATCGTCATATCTCGTTAACCGAGCGTCTAAACAGGTCAAAACTTGCAAAATTCAAAATTCTCTAAAAACAAAACTACAAGTCCAAAACTTATAGAAAATACATTTTTGTGATCTGTGAGTCGATATCCTTCGCATACAATTCAATTGGAGTTGAAAAATTCATTTTTGAAGAAAATGACATTTCAAAATCTTTAAATCGTCATATCTCGTTAACCGAGCGTCTAAACAGGTCAAAACTTGCAAAATTCAAAATTCTCTAAAAACAAAACTACAAGTCCAAAACTTATAGAAAATACATTTTTGTGATCTGTGAGTCGATATCCTTCGCATACAATTCAATTGGAGTTGAAAAATTCATTTTTGAAGAAAATGACATTTCAAAATCTTTAAATCGTCATATCTCGTTAACCGAGCGTCTAAACAGGTCAAAACTTGCAAAATTCAAAATTCTCTAAAAACAAAACTACAAGTCCAAAACTTATAGAAAATACATTTTTGTGATCTGTGAGTCGATATCCTTCGCATACAATTCAATTGGAGTTGAAAAATTCATTTTTGAAGAAAATGACATTTCAAAATCTTTAAATCGTCATATCTCGTTAACCGAGCGTCTAAACAGGTCAAAACTTGCAAAATTCAAAATTCTCTAAAAACAAAACTACAAGTCCAAAACTTATAGAAAATACATTTTTGTGATCTGTGAGTCGATATCCTTCGCATACAATTCAATTGGAGTTGAAAAATTCATTTTTGAAGAAAATGACATTTCAAAATCTTTAAATCGTCATATCTCGTTAACCGAGCGTCTAAACAGGTCAAAACTTGCAAAATTCAAAATTCTCTAAAAACAAAACTACAAGTCCAAAACTTATAGAAAATACATTTTTGTGATCTGTGAGTCGATATCCTTCGCATACAATTCAATTGGAGTTGAAAAATTCATTTTTGAAGAAAATGACATTTCAAAATCTTTAAATCGTCATATCTCGTTAACCGAGCGTCTAAACAGGTCAAAACTTGCAAAATTCAAAATTCTCTAAAAACAAAACTACAAGTCCAAAACTTATAGAAAATACATTTTTGTGATCTGTGAGTCGATATCCTTCGCATACAATTCAATTGGAGTTGAAAAATTCATTTTTGAAGAAAATGACATTTCAAAATCTTTAAATCGTCATATCTCGTTAACCGAGCGTCTAAACAGGTCAAAACTTGCAAAATTCAAAATTCTCTAAAAACAAAACTACAAGTCCAAAACTTATAGAAAATACATTTTTGTGATCTGTGAGTCGATATCCTTCGCATACAATTCAATTGGAGTTGAAAAATTCATTTTTGAAGAAAATGACATTTCAAAATCTTTAAATCGTCATATCTCGTTAACCGAGTTAACAGGTCAAAACTTGCAAAATTCAAAATTCTCTAAAAACAAAACTACAAGTCCAAAACTTATAGAAAATACATTTTTGTGATCTGTGAGTCGATATCCTTCGCATACAATTCAATTGGAGTTGAAAAATTCATTTTTGAAGAAAATGACATTTCAAAATCTTTAAATCGTCATATCTCGTTAACCGGGCGTCTAAACAGGTCAAAACTTGCAAAATTCAAAATTCTCTAAAAACAAATAATACATTTTTGTGATCTGTGAGTCGATATCCTTCGCATACAATTCAATTGGAGTTGAAAAATTCATTTTTGAAGAAAATGACATTTCAAAATCTTTAAATCGTCATATCTCGTTAACCGAGCGTCTAAACAGGTCAAAACTTGCAAAATTCAAAATTCTCTAAAAACAAAACTACATGTCCAAAACTTATAGAAAATACATTTTTGTGATATGTGAGTCGATATCCTTCGCATACAATTCAATTGGAGTTGAAAAATTCATTTTTGAAGAAAATGACATTTCAAAATCTTTAAATCGTCATATCTCGTTAACCGAGCGTCTAAACAGGTCAAAACTTGCAAAATTCAAAATTCTCTAAAAACAAAACTACAAGTCCAAAACTTATAGAAAATACATTTTTGTGATCTGTGAGTCGATATCCTTCGCATACAATTCAATTGGAGTTGAAAAATTCATTTTTGAAGAAAATGACATTTCAAAATCTTTAAATCGTCATATCTCGTTAACCGAGCGTCTAAACAGGTCAAAACTTGCAAAATTCAAAATTCTCTAAAAACAAAACTACAAGTCCAAAACTTATAGAAAATACATTTTTGTGATCTGTGAGTCGATATCCTTCGCATACAATTCAATTGGAGTTGAAAAATTCATTTTTGAAGAAAATGACATTTCAAAATCTTTAAATCGTCATATCTCGTTAACCGAGCGTCTAAACAGGTCAAAACTTGCAAAATTCAAAATTCTCTAAAAACAAAACTACAAGTCCAAAACTTATAGAAAATACATTTTTGTGATCTGTGAGTCGATATCCTTCGCATACAATTCAATTGGAGTTGAAAAATTCATTTTTGAAGAAAATGACATTTCAAAATCTTTAAATCGTCATATCTCGTTAACCGAGCGTCTAAACAGGTCAAAACTTGCAAAATTCAAAATTCTCTAAAAACAAAACTACAAGTCCAAAACTTATAGAAAATACATTTTTGTGATCTGTGAGTCGATATCCTTCGCATACAATTCAATTGGAGTTGAAAAATTCATTTTTGAAGAAAATGACATTTCAAAATCTTTAAATCGTCATATCTCGTTAACCGAGCGTCTAAACAGGTCAAAACTTGCAAAATTCAAAATTCTCTAAAAACAAAACTACATGTCCAAAACTTATAGAAAATACATTTTTGTGATATGTGAGTCGATATCCTTCGCATACAATTCAATTGGAGTTGAAAAATTCATTTTTGAAGAAAATGACATTTCAAAATCTTTAAATCGTCATATCTCGTTAACCGAGCGTCTAAACAGGTCAAAACTTGCAAAATTCAAAATTCTCTAAAAACAAAACTACAAGTCCAAAACTTATAGAAAATACATTTTTGTGATCTGTGAGTCGATATCCTTCGCATACAATTCAATTGGAGTTGAAAAATTCATTTTTGAAGAAAATGACATTTCAAAATCTTTAAATCGTCATATCTCGTTAACCGAGCGTCTAAACAGGTCAAAACTTGCAAAATTCAAAATTCTCTAAAAACAAAACTACAAGTCCAAAACTTATAGAAAATACATTTTTGTGATCTGTGAGTCGATATCCTTCGCATACAATTCAATTGGAGTTGAAAAATTCATGTTTGAAGAAAATGACATTTCAAAATCTTTAAATCGTCATATCTCGTTAACCGAGCGTCTAAACAGGTCAAAACTTGCAAAATTCAAAATTCTCTAAAAACAAAACTACATGTCCAAAACTTATAGAAAATACATTTTTGTGATATGTGAGTCGATATCCTTCGCATACAATTCAATTGGAGTTGAAAAATTCATTTTTGAAGAAAATGACATTTCAAAATCTTTAAATCGTCATATCTCGTTAACCGAGCGTCTAAACAGGTCAAAACTTGCAAAATTCAAAATTCTCTAAAAACAAAACTACAAGTCCAAAACTTATAGAAAATACATTTTTGTGATCTGTGAGTCGATATCCTTCGCATACAATTCAATTGGAGTTGAAAAATTCATTTTTGAAGAAAATGACATTTCAAAATCTTTAAATCGTCATATCTCGTTAACCGAGCGTCTAAACAGGTCAAAACTTGCAAAATTCAAAATTCTCTAAAAACAAAACTACAAGTCCAAAACTTATAGAAAATACATTTTTGTGATCTGTGAGTCGATATCCTTCGCATACAATTCAATTGGAGTTGAAAAATTCATTTTTGAAGAAAATGACATTTCAAAATCTTTAAATCGTCATATCTCGTTAACCGAGCGTCTAAACAGGTCAAAACTTGCAAAATTCAAAATTCTCTAAAAACAAAACTACAAGTCCAAAACTTATAGAAAATACATTTTTGTGATCTGTGAGTCGATATCCTTCGCATACAATTCAATTGGAGTTGAAAAATTCATTTTTGAAGAAAATGACATTTCAAAATCTTTAAATCGTCATATCTCGTTAACCGAGCGTCTAAACAGGTCAAAACTTGCAAAATTCAAAATTCTCTAAAAACAAAACTACAAGTCCAAAACTTATAGAAAATACATTTTTGTGATCTGTGAGTCGATATCCTTCGCATACAATTCAATTGGAGTTGAAAAATTCATTTTTGAAGAAAATGACATTTCAAAATCTTTAAATCGTCATATCTCGTTAACCGAGCGTCTAAACAGGTCAAAACTTGCAAAATTCAAAATTCTCTAATAACAAAACTACATGTCCAAAACTTATAGAAAATACATTTTTGTGATCTGTGAGTCGATATCCTTCGCATACAATTCAATTGGAGTTGAAAAATTCATTTTTGAAGAAAATGACATTTCAAAATCTTTAAATCGTCATATCTCGTTAACCGAGCGTCTAAACAGGTCAAAACTTGCAAAATTCAAAATTCTCTAAAAACAAAACTACAAGTCCAAAACTTATAGAAAATACATTTTTGTGATCTGTGAGTCGATATCCTTCGCATACAATTCAATTGGAGTTGAAAAATTCATTTTTGAAGAAAATGACATTTCAAAATCTTTAAATCGTCATATCTCGTTAACCGAGCGTCTAAACAGGTCAAAACTTGCAAAATTCAAAATTCTCTAAAAACAAAACTACAAGTCCAAAACTTATAGAAAATACATTTTTGTGATCTGTGAGTCGATATCCTTCGCATACAATTCAATTGGAGTTGAAAAATTCATTTTTTGAAGAAAATGACATTTCAAAATCTTTAAATCGTCATATCTCGTTAACCGAGCGTCTAAACAGGTCAAAACTTGCAAAATTCAAAATTCTCTAAAAACAAAACTACAAGTCCAAAACTTATAGAAAATACATTTTTGTGATCTGTGAGTGACATTTCAAAATCTTTAAATCGTCATATCTCGTTAACCGAGCGTCTAAACAGGTCAAAACTTGCAAAATTCAAAATTCTCTAAAAACAAAACTACAAGTCCAAAACTTATAGAAAATACATTTTTGTGATCTGTGAGTCGATATCCTTCGCATACAATTCAATTGGAGTTGAAAAATTCATTTTTGAAGAAAATGACATTTCAAAATCTTTAAATCGTCATATCTCGTTAACCGAGCGTCTAAACAGGTCAAAACTTGCAAAATTCAAAATTCTCTAAAAACAAAACTACAAGTCCAAAACTTATAGAAAATACATTTTTGTGATCTGTGAGTCGATATCCTTCGCATACAATTCAATTGGAGTTGAAAAATTCATTTTTGAAGAAAATGACATTTCAAAATCTTTAAATCGTCATATCTCGTTAACCGAGCGTCTAAACAGGTCAAAACT
Organism: Episyrphus balteatus; assembly: GCF_945859705.1. Classification (NCBI taxonomy): domain Eukaryota; kingdom Metazoa; phylum Arthropoda; class Insecta; order Diptera; family Syrphidae; genus Episyrphus; species Episyrphus balteatus. Next base: position 38,590,635 of record NC_079135.1, read on the forward strand.
TGCAAAATTCAAAATTCTCTAAAAACAAAACTACAAGTCCAAAACTTATAGAAAATACATTTTTGTGATCTGTGAGTCGATATCCTTCGCATACAATTCAATTGGAGTTGAAAAATTCATTTTTGAAGAAAATGACATTTCAAAATCTTTAAATCGTCATATCTCGTTAACCGAGCGTCTAAACAGGTCAAAACTTGCAAAATTCAAAATTCTCTAAAAACAAAACTACAAGTCCAAAACTTATAGAAAATACATTTTTGTGATCTGTGAGTCGATATCCTTCGCATACAATTCAATTGGAGTTGAAAAATTCATTTTTGAAGAAAATGACATTTCAAAATCTTTAAATCGTCATATCTCGTTAACCGAGCGTCTAAACAGGTCAAAACTTGCAAAATTCAAAATTCTCTAATAACAAAACTACATGTCCAAAACTTATAGAAAATACATTTTTGTGCTCTGTGAGTCGATATCCTTTGCATACAATTCAATTGGAGTTGAAAAATTAATTTTTGAAGAAAATGACATTTCAAAATCTTTAAATCGTCATATCTCGTTAACCGAGCGTCTAAACAGGTCAAAACTTGCAAAATTCAAAATTCTCTAAAAACAAAACTACAAGTCCAAAACTTATAGAAAATACATTTTTGTGATCTGTGAGTCGATATCCTTCGCATACAATTCAATTGGAGTTGAAAAATTCATTTTTGAAGAAAATGACATTTCAAAATCTTTAAATCGTCATATCTCGTTAACCGAACGTCTAAACAGGTCAAAACTTGCAAAATTCAAAATTCTCTAAAAACAAAACTACAAGTCCAAAACTTATAGAAAATACATTTTTGTGATCTGTGAGTCGATATCCTTCGCATACAATTCAATTGGAGTTGAAAAATTCATTTTTGAAGAAAATGACATTTCAAAATCTTTAAATCGTCATATCTCGTTAACCGAGCGTCTAAACAGGTCAAAACTTGCAAAATTCAAAATTCTCTAAAAACAAAACTACAAGTCCAAAACTTATAGAAAATACATTTTTGTGATCTGTGAGTCGATATCCTTCGCATACAATTCAATTGGAGTTGAAAAATTCATTTTTGAAGAAAATGACATTTCAAAATCTTTAAATCGTCATATCTCGTTAACCGAGCGTCTAAACAGGTCAAAACTTGCAAAATTCAAAATTCTCTAAAAACAAAACTACAAGTCCAAAACTTATAGAAAATACATTTTTGTGATCTGTGAGTCGATATCCTTCGCATACAATTCAATTGGAGTTGAAAAATTCATTTTTGAAGAAAATGACATTTCAAAATCTTTAAATCGTCATATCTCGTTAACCGAGCGTCTAAACAGGTCAAAACTTGCAAAATTCAAAATTCTCTAAAAACAAAACTACAAGTCCAAAACTTATAGAAAATACATTTTTGTGATCTGTGAGTCGATATCCTTCGCATACAATTTAATTGGAGTTGAAAAATTCATTTTTGAAGAAAATGACATTTCAAAATCTTTAAATCGTCATATCTCGTTAACCGAGCGTCTAAACAGGTCAAAACTTGCAAAATTCAAAATTCTCTAAAAACAAAACTACAAGTCCAAAACTTATAGAAAATACATTTTTGTGATCTGTGAGTCGATATCCTTCGCATACAATTCAATTGGAGTTGAAAAATTCATTTTTGAAGAAAATGACATTTCAAAATCTTTAAATCGTCATATCTCGTTAACCGAGCGTCTAAACAGGTCAAAACTTGCAAAATTCAAAATTCTCTAAAAACAAAACTACAAGTCCAAAACTTATAGAAAATACATTTTTGTGATCTGTGAGTCGATATCCTTCGCATACAATTCAATTGGAGTTGAAAAATTCATTTTTGAAGAAAATGACATTTCAAAATCTTTAAATCGTCATATCTCGTTAACCGAGCGTCTAAACGGTCAAAACTTGCAAAATTCAAAATTCTCTAAAAACAAAACTACAAGTCCAAAACTTATAGAAAATACATTTTTGTGATCTGTGAGTCGATATCCTTCGCATACAATTCAATTGGAGTTGAAAAATTCATTTTTGAAGAAAATGACATTTCAAAATCTTTAAATCGTCATATCTCGTTAACCGAGCGTCTAAACAGGTCAAAACTTGCAAAATTCAAAATTCTCTAAAAACAAAACTACAAGTCCAAAACTTATAGAAAATACATTTTTGTGATCTGTGAGTCGATATCCTTCGCATACAATTCAATTGGAGTTGAAAAATTCATTTTTGAAGAAAATGACATTTCAAAATCTTTAAATCGTCATATCTCGTTAACCGAGCGTCTAAACAGGTCAAAACTTGCAAAATTCAAAATTCTCTAAAAACAAAACTACAAGTCCAAAACTTATAGAAAATACATTTTTGTGATCTGTGAGTCGATATCCTTCGCATACAATTCAATTGGAGTTGAAAAATTCATTTTTGAAGAAAATGACATTTCAAAATCTTTAAATCGTCATATCTCGTTAACCGAGCGTCTAAACGGTCAAAACTTGCAAAATTCAAAATTCTCTAAAAACAAAACTACAAGTCCAAAACTTATAGAAAATACATTTTTGTGATCTGTGAGTCGATATCCTTCGCATACAATTCAATTGGAGTTGAAAAATTCATTTTTGAAGAAAATGACATTTCAAAATCTTTAAATCGTCATATCTCGTTAACCGAGCGTCTAAACAGGTCAAAACTTGCAAAATTCAAAATTCTCTAAAAACAAAACTACAAGTCCAAAACTTATAGAAAATACATTTTTGTGATCTGTGAGTCGATATCCTTCGCATACAATTCAATTGGAGTTGAAAAATTCATTTTTGAAGAAAATGACATTTCAAAATCTTTAAATCGTCATATCTCGTTAACCGAGCGTCTAAACAGGTCAAAACTTGCAAAATTCAAAATTCTCTAAAAACAAAACTACAAGTCCAAAACTTATAGAAAATACATTTTTGTGATCTGTGAGTCGATATCCTTCGCATACAATTCAATTGGAGTTGAAAAATTCATTTTTGAAGAAAATGACATTTCAAAATCTTTAAATCGTCATATCTCGTTAACCGAGCGTCTAAACAGGTCAAAACTTGCAAAATTCAAAATTCTCTAAAAACAAAACTACAAGTCCAAAACTTATAGAAAATACATTTTTGTGATCTGTGAGTCGATATCCTTCGCATACAATTCAATTGGAGTTGAAAAATTCATTTTTGAAGAAAATGACATTTCAAAATCTTTAAATCGTCATATCTCGTTAACCGAGCGTCTAAACAGGTCAAAACTTGCAAAATTCAAAATTCTCTAAAAACAAAACTACAAGTCCAAAACTTATAGAAAATACATTTTTGTGATCTGTGAGTCGATATCCTTCGCATACAATTCAATTGGAGTTGAAAAATTCATTTTTGAAGAAAATGACATTTCAAAATCTTTAAATCGTCATATCTCGTTAACCGAGCGTCTAAACAGGTCAAAACTTGCAAAATTCAAAATTCTCTAAAAACAAAACTACAAGTCCAAAACTTATAGAAAATACATTTTTGTGATCTGTGAGTCGATATCCTTCGCATACAATTCAATTGGAGTTGAAAAATTCATTTTTGAAGAAAATGACATTTCAAAATCTTTAAATCGTCATATCTCGTTAACCGAGCGTCTAAACAGGTCAAAACTTGCAAAATTCAAAATTCTCTAAAAACAAAACTACAAGTCCAAAACTTATAGAAAATACATTTTTGTGCTCTGTGAGTCGATATCCTTCGCATACAATTCAATTGGAGTTGAAAAATTCATTTTTGAAGAAAATGACATTTCAAAATCTTCAAATCGTCATATCTCGTTAACCGAGCGTCTAAACAGGTCAAAACTTGCAAAATTCAAAATTCTCTAAAAACAAAACTACAAGTCCAAAACTTATAGAAAATACATTTTTGTGCTCTGTGAGTCGATATCCTTCGCATACAATTCAATTGGAGTTGAAAAATTCATTTTTGAAGAAAATGACATTTCAAAATCTTTAAATCGTCATATCTCGTTAACCGAGCGTCTAAACAGGTCAAAACTTGCAAAATTCAAAATTCTCTAAAAACAAAACTACAAGTCCAAAACTTATAGAAAATACATTTTTGTGATCTGTGAGTCGATATCCTTCGCATACAATTCAATTGGAGTTGAAAAATTCATTTTTGAAGAAAATGACATTTCAAAATTTTTAAATCGTCATATCTCGTTAACCGAGCGTCTAAACAGGTCAAAACTTGCAAAATTCAAAATTCTCTAAAAACAAAACTACATGTCCAAAACTTATAGAAAATACATTTTTGTGCTCTGTGAGTCGATATCCTTCGCATACAATTCAATTGGAGTTGAAAAATTCATTTTTGAAGAAAATGACATTTCAAAATCTTCAAATCGTCATATCTCGTTAACCGAGCGTCTAAACAGGTCAAAACTTGCAAAATTCAAAATTCTCTAAAAACAAAACTACAAGTCCAAAACTTATAGAAAATACATTTTTGTGATCTGTGAGTCGATATCCTTCGCATACAATTCAATTGGAGTTGAAAAATTCATTTTTGAAGAAAATGACATTTCAAAATCTTTAAATCGTCATATCTCGTTAACCGAGCGTCTAAACAGGTCAAAACTTGCAAAATTCAAAATTCTCTAAAAACAAAACTACAAGTCCAAAACTTATAGAAAATACATTTTTGTGCTCTGTGAGTCGATATCCTTCGCATACAATTCAATTGGAGTTGAAAAATTCATTTTTGAAGAAAATGACATTTCAAAATCTTTAAATCGTCATATCTCGTTAACCGAGCGTCTAAACAGGTCAAAACTTGCAAAATTCAAAATTCTCTAAAAACAAAACTACAAGTCCAAAACTTATAGAAAATACATTTTTGTGATCTGTGAGTCGATATCCTTAGCATTCAATTCAATTGGAGTTGAAAAATTCATTTTTGAAGAAAATGACATTTCAAAATCTTTAAATCGTCATATCTCGTTAACCGAGCGTCTAAACAGGTCAAAACTTGCAAAATTCAAAATTCTCTAAAAACAAAACTACATGTCCAAAACTTATAGAAAATACATTTTTGTGCTCTGTGAGTCGATATCCTTCGCATACAATTCAATTGGAGTTGAAAAATTCATTTTTGAAGAAAATGACATTTCAAAATCTTTAAATCGTCATATCTCGTTAACCGAGCGTCTAAACAGGTCAAAACTTGCAAAATTCAAAATTCTCTAAAAACAAAACTACAAGTCCAAAACTTATAGAAAATACATTTTTGTGATCTGTGAGTCGATATCCTTAGCATACAATTCAATTGGAGTTGAAAAATTCATTTTTGAAGAAAATGACATTTCAAAATCTTTAAATCGTCATATCTCGTTAACCGAGCGTCTAAACAGGTCAAAACTTGCAAAATTCAAAATTCTCTAAAAACAAAACTACATGTCCAAAACTTATAGAAAATACATTTTTGTGCTCTGTGAGTCGATATCCTTCGCATACAATTCAATTGGAGTTGAAAAATTCATTTTTGAAGAAAATGACATTTCAAAATCTTTAAATCGTCATATCTCGTTAACCGAGCGTCTAAACAGGTCAAAACTTGCAAAATTCAAAATTCTCTAAAAACAAAACTACAAGTCCAAAACTTATAGAAAATACATTTTTGTGCTCTGTGAGTCGATATCCTTCGCATACAATTCAATTGGAGTTGAAAAATTCATTTTTGAAGAAAATGACATTTCAAAATCTTTAAATCGTCATATCTCGTTAACCGAGCGTCTAAACAGGTCAAAACTTGCAAAATTCAAAATTCTCTAAAAACAAAACTACAAGTCCAAAACTTATAGAAAATACATTTTTGTGATCTGTGAGTCGATATCCTTCGCATACAATTCAATTGGAGTTGAAAAATTCATTTTTGAAGAAAATGACATTTCAAAATCTTTAAATCGTCATATCTCGTTAACCGAGCGTCTAAACAGGTCAAAACTTGCAAAATTCAAAATTCTCTAAAAACAAAACTACAAGTCCAAAACTTATAGAAAATACATTTTTGTGATCTGTGAGTCGATATCCTTCGCATACAATTCAATTGGAGTTGAAAAATTCATTTTTGAAGAAAATGACATTTCAAAATCTTTAAATCGTCATATCTCGTTAACCGAGCGTCTAAGCAGGTCAAAACTTGCAAAATTCAAAATTCTCTAAAAACAAAACTACATGTCCAAAACTTATAGAAAATACATTTTTGTGCTCTGTGAGTCGATATCCTTCGCATACAATTCAATTGGAGTTGAAAAATTCATTTTTGAAGAAAATGACATTTCAAAATCTTCAAATCGTCATATCTCGTTAACCGAGCGTCTAAACAGGTCAAAACTTGCAAAATTCAAAATTCTCTAAAAACAAAACTACAAGTCCAAAACTTATAGAAAATACATTTTTGTGCTCTGTGAGTCGATATCCTTCGCATACAATTCAATTGGAGTTGAAAAATTCATTTTTGAAGAAAATGACATTTCAAAATCTTTAAATCGTCATATCTCGTTAACCGAGCGTCTAAACAGGTCAAAACTTGCAAAATTCAAAATTCTCTAAAAACAAAACTACATGTCCAAAACTTATAGAAAATACATTTTTGTGCTCTGTGAGTCGATATCCTTCGCATACAATTCAATTGGAGTTGAAAAATTCATTTTTGAAGAAAATGACATTTCAAAATCTTTAAATCGTCATATCTCGTTAACCGAGCGTCTAAACAGGTCAAAACTTGCAAAATTCAAAATTCTCTAAAAACAAAACTACAAGTCCAAAACTTATAGAAAATACATTTTTGTGATCTGTGAGTCGATATCCTTCGTATACAATTCAATTGGAGTTGAAAAATTCATGTTTGAAGAAAATGACATTTCAAAATCTTTAAATCGTCATATCTCGTTAACCGAGCGTCTAAACAGGTCAAAACTTGCAAAATTCAAAATTCTCTAAAAACAAAACTACAAGTCCAAAACTTATAGAAAATACATTTTTGTGCTCTGTGAGTCGATATCCTTCGCATACAATTCAATTGGAGTTGAAAAATTCATTTTTGAAGAAAATGACATTTCAAAATCTTTAAATCGTCATATCTCGTTAACCGAGCGTCTAAACAGGTCAAAACTTGCAAAATTCAAAATTCTCTAAAAACAAAACTACATGTCCAAAACTTATAGAAAATACATTTTTGTGCTCTGTGAGTCGATATCCTTCGCATACAATTCAATTGGAGTTGAAAAATTCATTTTTGAAGAAAATGACATTTCAAAATCTTTAAATCGTCATATCTCGTTAACCGAGCGTCTAAACAGGTCAAAACTTGCAAAATTCAAAATTTTCTAAAAACAAAACTACAAGTCCAAAACTTATAGAAAATACATTTTTGTGCTCTGTGAGTCGATATCCTTCGCATACAATTCAATTGGAGTTGAAAAATTCATTTTTGAAGAAAATGACATTTCAAAATCTTTAAATCGTCATATCTCGTTAACCGAGCGTCTAAGCAGGTCAAAACTTGCAAAATTCAAAATTCTCTAAAAACAAAACTACATGTCCAAAACTTATAGAAAATACATTTTTGTGCTCTGTGAGTCGATATCCTTCGCATACAATTCAATTGGAGTTGAAAAATTCATTTTTGAAGAAAATGACATTTCAAAATCTTCAAATCGTCATATCTCGTTAACCGAGCGTCTAAACAGGTCAAAACTTGCAAAATTCAAAATTCTCTAAAAACAAAACTACAAGTCCAAAACTTATAGAAAATACATTTTTGTGCTCTGTGAGTCGATATCCTTCGCATACAATTCAATTGGAGTTGAAAAAATCATTTTTGAAGAAAATGACATTTCAAAATCTTTAAATCGTCATATCTCGTTAACCGAGCGTCTAAACAGGTCAAAACTTGCAAAATTCAAAATTCTCTAAAAACAAAACTACAAGTCCAAAACTTATAGAAAATACATTTTTGTGATCTGTGAGTCGATATCCTTCGCATACAATTCAATTGGAGTTGAAAAATTCATTTTTGAAGAAAATGACATTTCAAAATCTTTAAATCGTCATATCTCGTTAACCAAGCGTCTAAACAGGTCAAAACTTGCAAAATTCAAAATTCTCTAAAAACAAAACTACATGTCCAAAACTTATAGAAAATACATTTTTGTGCTCTGTGAGTCGATATCCTTCGCATACAATTCAATTGGAGTTGAAAAATTCATTTTTGAAGAAAATGACATTTCAAAATCTTCAAATCGTCATATCTCGTTAACCGAGCGTCTAAACAGGTCAAAACTTGCAAAATTCAAAATTCTCTAAAAACAAAACTACAAGTCCAAAACTTATAGAAAATACATTTTTGTGCTCTGTGAGTCGATATCCTTCGCATACAATTCAATTGGAGTTGAAAAATTCATTTTTGAAGAAAATGACATTTCAAAATCTTTAAATCGTCATATCTCGTTAACCGAGCGTCTAAACAGGTCAAAACTTGCAAAATTCCAAAATTCTCTAAAAACAAAACTACAAGTCCAAAACTTATAGAAAATACATTTTTGTGATCTGTGAGTCGATATCCTTCGCATACAATTCAATTGGAGTTGAAAAATTCATTTTTGAAGAAAATGACATTTCAAAATCTTTAAATCGTCATATCTCGTTAACCGAGCGTCTAAACAGGTCAAAACTTGCAAAATTCAAAATTCTCTAAAAACAAAACTACATGTCCAAAACTTATAGAAAATACATTTTTGTGCTCTGTGAGTCGATATCCTTCGCATACAATTCAATTGGAGTTGAAAAATTCATTTTTGAAGAAAATGACATTTCAAAATCTTCAAATCGTCATATCTCGTTAACCGAGCGTCTAAACAGGTCAAAACTTGCAAAATTCAAAATTCTCTAAAAACAAAACTACATGTCCAAAACTTATAGAAAATACATTTTTGTGCTCTGTGAGTCGATATCCTTCGCATACAATTCAATTGGAGTTGAAAAATTCATTTTTGAAGAAAATGACATTTCAAAATCTTTAAATCGTCATATCTCGTTAACCGAGCGTCTAAACAGGTCAAAACTTGCAAAATTCAAAATTCTCTAAAAACAAAACTACAAGTCCAAAACTTATAGAAAATACATTTTTGTGATCTGTGAGTCGATATCCTTCGCATGCAATTCAATTGGAGTTGAAAAATTCATTTTTGAAGAAAATGACATTTCAAAATCTTTAAATCGTCATATCTCGTTAACCGAGCGTCTAAACAGGTCAAAACTTGCAAAATTCTCTAAAAACAAAACTACATGTCCAAAACTTATAGAAAATAAATTTTTGTGCTCTGTGAGTCGATATCCTTCGCATACAATTCAATTGGAGTTGAAAAATTCATTTTTGAAGAAAATGACATTTCAAAATCTTTAAATCGTCATATCTCGTTAACCGAGCGTCTAAACAGGTCAAAACTTGCAAAATTCAAAATTCTCTAAAAACAAAACTACAAGTCCAAAACTTATAGAAAATACATTTTTGTGATCTGTGAGTCGATATCCTTCGCATACAATTCAATTGGAGTTGAAAAATTCATTTTTGAAGAAAATGACATTTCAAAATCTTTAAATCGTCATATCTCGTTAACCGAGCGTCTAAACAGGTCAAAACTTGCAAAATTCAAAATTCTCTAAAAACAAAACTACAAGTCCAAAACTTATAGAAAATACATTTTTGTGATCTGTGAGTCGATATCCTTCGCATACAATTCAATTGGAGTTGAAAAATTCATTTTTGAAGAAAATGACATTTCAAAATCTTTAAATCGTCATATCTCGTTAACCGAGCGTCTAAACAGGTCAAAACTTGCAAAATTCAAAATTCTCTAAAAACAAAACTACAAGTCCAAAACTTATAGAAAATACATTTTTGTGCTCTGTGAGTCGATATCCTTCGCATACAATTCAATTGGAGTTGAAAAATTCATTTTTGAAGAAAATGACATTTCAAAATCTTTAAATCGTCATATCTCGTTAACCGAGCGTCTAAACAGGTCAAAACTTGCAAAATTCAAAATTCTCTAAAAACAAAACTACATGTCCAAAACTTATAGAAAATACATTTTTGTGCTCTGTGAGTCGATATCCTTCGCATACAATTCAATTGGAGTTGAAAAATTCATTTTTGAAGAAAATGAAATTTCAAAATCTTTAAATCGTCATATCTCGTTAACCGAGCGTCTAAACAGGTCAAAACTTGCAAAATTCAAAATTCTCTAAAAACAAAACTACAAGTCCAAAACTTATAGAAAATACATTTTTGTGCTCTGTGAGTCGATATCCTTCGCATACAATTCAATTGGAGTTGAAAAATTCATTTTTGAAGAAAATGACATTTCAAAATCTTCAAATCGTCATATCTCGTTAACCGAGCGTCTAAACAGGTCAAAACTTGCAAAATTCAAAATTCTCTAAAAACAAAACTACAAGTCCAAAACTTATAGAAAATACATTTTTGTGCTCTGTGAGTCGATATCCTTCGCATACAATTCAATTGGAGTTGAAAAATTCATTTTTGAAGAAAATGACATTTCAAAATCTTTAAATCGTCATATCTCGTTAACCGAGCGTCTAAACAGGTCAAAACTTGCAAAATTCAAAATTCTCTAAAAACAAAACTACAAGTCCAAAACTTATAGAAAATACATTTTTGTGATCTGTGAGTCGATATCCTTCGCATACAATTCAATTGGAGTTGAAAAATTCATTTTTGAAGAAAATGAAATTTCAAAATCTTTAAATCGTCATATCTCGTTAACCGAGCGTCTAAACAGGTCAAAACTTGCAAAATTCAAAATTCTCTAAAAACAAAACTACAAGTCCAAAACTTATAGAAAATACATTTTTGTGATCTGTGAGTCGATATCCTTCGCATACAATTCAATTGGAGTTGAAAAATTCATTTTTGAAGAAAATGACATTTCAAAATCTTTAAATCGTCATATCTCGTTAACCGAGCGTCTAAACAGGTCAAAACTTGCAAAATTCAAAATTCTCTAAAAACAAAACTACATGTCCAAAACTTATAGAAAATACATTTTTGTGCTCTGTGAGTCGATATCCTTCGCATACAATTCAATTGGAGTTGAAAAATTCATTTTTGAAGAAAATGACATTTCAAAATCTTTAAATCGTCATATCTCGTTAACCGAGCGTCTAAACAGGTCAAAACTTGCAAAATTCAAAATTCTCTAAAAACAAAACTACAAGTCCAAAACTTATAGAAAATACATTTTTGTGATCTGTGAGTCGATATCCTTCGCATACAATTCAATTGGAGTTGAAAAATTCATTTTTGAAGAAAATGACATTTCAAAATCTTTAAATCGTCATATCTCGTTAACCGAGCGTCTAAACAGGTCAAAACTTGCAAAATTCAAAATTCTCTAAAAACAAAACTACAAGTCCAAAACTTATAGAAAATACATTTTTGTGCTCTGTGAGTCGATATCCTTCGCATACAATTCAATTGGAGTTGAAAAATTCATTTTTGAAGAAAATGACATTTCAAAATCTTCAAATCGTCATATCTCGTTAACCGAGCGTCTAAACAGGTCAAAACTTGCAAAATTCAAAATTCTCTAAAAACAAAACTACAAGTCCAAAACTTATAGAAAATACATTTTTGTGCTCTGTGAGTCGATATCCTTCGCATACAATTCAATTGGAGTTGAAAAATTCATTTTTGAAGAAAATGACATTTCAAAATCTTCAAATCGTCATATCTCGTTAACCGAGCGTCTAAACAGGTCAAAACTTGCAAAATTCAAAATTCTCTAAAAACAAAACTACAAGTCCAAAACTTATAGAAAATACATTTTTGTGCTCTGTGAGTCGATATCCTTCGCATACAATTCAATTGGAGTTGAAAAATTCATTTTTGAAGAAAATGACATTTCAAAATCTTTAAATCGTCATATCTCGTTAACCGAGCGTCTAAACAGGTCAAAACTTGCAAAATTCAAAATTCTCTAAAAACAAAACTACAAGTCCAAAACTTATAGAAAATACATTTTTGTGATCTGTGAGTCGATATCCTTCGCATACAATTCAATTGGAGTTGAAAAATTCATTTTTGAAGAAAATGACATTTCAAAATCTTTAAATCGTCATATCTCGTTAACCGAGCGTCTAAACAGGTCAAAACTTGCAAAATTCAAAATTCTCTAAAAACAAAACTACAAGTCCAAAACTTATAGAAAATACATTTTTGTGATCTGTGAGTCGATATCGTCGATTGGAGTTGAAAAATTAATTTTTGAAGAAAATGACATTTCAAAATCTTTAAATCGTCATATCTCGTTAACCGAGCGTCTAAACAGGTCAAAACTTGCAAAATTCAAAATTCTCTAAAAACAAAACTACATGTCCAAAACTTATAGAAAATACATTTTTGTGCTCTGTGAGTCGATATCCTTCGCATACAATTCAATTGGAGTTGAAAAATTCATTTTTGAAGAAAATGACATTTCAAAATCTTTAAATCGTCATATCTCGTTAACCGAGCGTCTAAACAGGTCAAAACTTGCAAAATTCAAAATTCTCTAAAAACAAAACTACAAGTCCAAAACTTATAGAAAATACATTTTTGTGATCTGTGAGTCGATATCCTTCGCATACAATTCAATTGGAGTTGAAAAATTCATTTTTGAAGAAAATGACATTTCAAAATCTTTAAATCGTCATATCTCGTTAACCGAGCGTCTAAACAGGTCAAAACTTGCAAAATTCAAAATTCTCTAAAAACAAAACTACAAGTCCAAAACTTATAGAAAATACATTTTTGTGCTCTGTGAGTCGATATCCTTCGCATACAATTCAATTGGAGTTGAAAAATTCATTTTTGAAGAAAATGACATTTCAAAATCTTCAAATCGTCATATCTCGTTAACCGAGCGTCTAAACAGGTCAAAACTTGCAAAATTCAAAATTCTCTAAAAACAAAACTACAAGTCCAAAACTTATAGAAAATACATTTTTGTGCTCTGTGAGTCGATATCCTTCGCATACAATTCAATTGGAGTTGAAAAATTCATTTTTGAAGAAAATGACATTTCAAAATCTTCAAATCGTCATATCTCGTTAACCGAGCGTCTAAACAGGTCAAAACTTGCAAAATTCAAAATTCTCTAAAAACAAAACTACAAGTCCAAAACTTATAGAAAATACATTTTTGTGCTCTGTGAGTCGATATCCTTCGCATACAATTCAATTGGAGTTGAAAAATTCATTTTTGAAGAAAATGACATTTCAAAATCTTTAAATCGTCATATCTCGTTAACCGAGCGTCTAAACAGGTCAAAACTTGCAAAATTCAAAATTCTCTAAAAACAAAACTACAAGTCCAAAACTTATAGAAAATACATTTTTGTGATCTGTGAGACGATATCCTTCGCATACAATTCAATTGGAGTTGAAAAATTCATTTTTGAAGAAAATGACATTTCAAAATCTTTAAATCGTCATATCTCGTTAACCGAGCGTCTAAACAGGTCAAAACTTGCAAAATTCAAAATTCTCTAAAAACAAAACTACAAGTCCAAAACTTATAGAAAATACATTTTTGTGATCTGTGAGTCGATATCCTTCGCATACAATTCAATTGGAGTTGAAAAATTCATTTTTGAAGAAAATGACATTTCAAAATCTTTAAATCGTCATATCTCGTTAACCGAGCGTCTAAACAGGTCAAAACTTGCAAAATTCAAAATTCTCTAAAAACAAAACTACAAGTCCAAAACTTATAGAAAATACATTTTTGTGATCTGTGAGTCGATATCCTTCGCATACAATTCAATTGGAGTTGAAAAATTCATTTTTGAAGAAAATGACATTTCAAAATCTTTAAATCGTCATATCTCGTTAACCGAGCGTCTAAACAGGTCAAAACTTGCAAAATTCAAAATTCTCTAAAAACAAAACTACAAGTCCAAAACTTATAGAAAATACATTTTTGTGATCTGTGAGTCGATATCCTTCGCATACAATTCAATTGGAGTTGAAAAATTCATTTTTGAAGAAAATGACATTTCAAAATCTTTAAATCGTCATATCTCGTTAACCGAGCGTCTAAACAGGTCAAAACTTGCAAAATTCAAAATTCTCTAAAAACAAAACTACAAGTCCAAAACTTATAGAAAATACATTTTTGTGATCTGTGAGTCGATATCCTTCGCATACAATTCAATTGGAGTTGAAAAATTCATTTTTGAAGAAAATGACATTTCAAAATCTTTAAATCGTCATATCTCGTTAACCGAGCGTCTAAACAGGTCAAAACTTGCAAAATTCAAAATTCTCTAATAATAAAACTACATGTCCAAAACTTATAGAAAATACATTTTTGTGCTCTGTGAGTCGATATCCTTTGCATACAATTCAATTGGAGTTGAAAAATTCATTTTTGAAGAAAATGAAATTTCAAAATCTTTAAATCGTCATATCTCGTTAACCGAGCGTCTAAACAGGTCAAAACTTGCAAAATTCAAAATTCTCTAAAAACAAAACTACAAGTCCAAAACTTATAGAAAATACATTTTTGTGCTCTGTGAGTCGATATCCTTCGCATACAATTCAATTGGAGTTGAAAAATTCATTTTTGAAGAAAATGACATTTCAAAATCTTTAAATCGTCATATCTCGTTAACCGAGCGTCTAAACAGGTCAAAACTTGCAAAATTCAAAATTCTCTAAAAACAAAACTACAAGTCCAAAACTTATAGAAAATACATTTTTGTGATCTGTGAGTCGATATCCTTCGCATACAATTCAATTGGAGTTGAAAAATTCATTTTTGAAGAAAATGATATTTCAAAATCTTTAAATCGTCATATCTCGTTAACCGAGCGTCTAAACAGGTCAAAACTTGCAAAATTCAAAATTCTCTAAAAACAAAACTACAAGTCCAAAACTTATAGAAAATACATTTTTGTGCTCTGTGAGTCGATATCCTTCGCATACAATTCAATTGGAGTTGAAAAATTCATTTTTGAAGAAAATGACATTTCAAAATCTTTAAATCGTCATATCTCGTTAACCGAGCGTCTAAACAGGTCAAAACTTGCAAAATTCAAAATTCTCTAAAAACAAAACTACAAGTCCAAAACTTATAGAAAATACATTTTTGTGATCTGTGAGTCGATATCCTTCGCATACAATTCAATTGGAGTTGAAAAATTCATTTTTGAAGAAAATGACATTTCAAAATCTTTAAATCGTCATATCTCGTTAACCGAGCGTCTAAACAGGTCAAAACTTGCAAAATTCAAAATTCTCTAAAAACAAAACTACAAGTCCAAAACTTATAGAAAATACATTTTTGTGATCTGTGAGTCGATATCCTTCGCATACAATTCAATTGGAGTTGAAAAATTCATTTTTGAAGAAAATGACATTTCAAAATCTTTAAATCGTCATATCTCGTTAACCGAGCGTCTAAACAGGTCAAAACTTGCAAAATTCAAAATTCTCTAAAAACAAAACTACAAGTCCAAAACTTATAGAAAATACATTTTTGTGATCTGTGAGTCGATATCCTTCGCATACAATTCAATTGGAGTTGAAAAATTCATTTTTGAAGAAAATGACATTTCAAAATCTTTAAATCGTCATATCTCGTTAACCGAGCGTCTAAACAGGTCAAAACTTGCAAAATTCAAAATTCTCTAAAAACAAAACTACAAGTCCAAAACTTATAGAAAATACATTTTTGTGATCTGTGAGTCGATATCCTTCGCATACAATTCAATTGGAGTTGAAAAATTCATTTTTGAAGAAAATGACATTTCAAAATCTTTAAATCGTCATATCTCGTTAACCGAGCGTCTAAACAGGTCAAAACTTGCGAAATTCAAAATTCTCTAATAATAAAACTACATGTCCAAAACTTATAGAAAATACATTTTTGTGCTCTGTGAGTCGATATCCTTTGCATACAATTCAATTGGAGTTGAAAAATTCATTTTTGAAGAAAATGACATTTCAAAATCTTTAAATCGTCATATCTCGTTAACCGAGCGTCTAAACAGGTCAAAACTTGCAAAATTCAAAATTCTCTAAAAACAAAACTACAAGTCCAAAACTTATAGAAAATACATTTTTGTGCTCTGTGAGTCGATATCCTTCGCATACAATTCAATTGGAGTTGAAAAATTCATTTTTGAAGAAAATGACATTTCAAAATCTTTAAATCGTCATATCTCGTTAACCGAGCGTCTAAACAGGTCAAAACTTGCAAAATTCAAAATTCTCTAAAAACAAAACTACAAGTCCAAAACTTATAGAAAATACATTTTTGTGATCTGTGAGTCGATATCCTTCGCATACAATTCAATTGGAGTTGAAAAATTCATTTTTGAAGAAAATGACATTTCAAAATCTTTAAATCGTCATATCTCGTTAACCGAGCGTCTAAACAGGTCAAAACTTGCAAAATTCAAAATTCTCTAAAAACAAAACTACAAGTCCAAAACTTATAGAAAATACATTTTTGTGATCTGTGAGTCGATATCCTTCGCATACAATTCAATTGGAGTTGAAAAATTCATTTTTGAAGAAAATGACATTTCAAAATCTTTAAATCGTCATATCTCGTTAACCGAGCGTCTAAACAGGTCAAAACTTGCAAAATTCAAAATTCTCTAATAATAAAACTACATGTCCAAAACTTATAGAAAATACATTTTTGTGCTCTGTGAGTCGATATCCTTTGCATACAATTCAATTGGAGTTGAAAAATTCATTTTTGAAGAAAATGACATTTCAAAATCTTTAAATCGTCATATCTCGTTAACCGAGCGTCTAAACAGGTCAAAACTTGCAAAATTCAAAATTCTCTAAAAACAAAACTACAAGTCCAAAACTTATAGAAAATACATTTTTGTGCTCTGTGAGTCGATATCCTTCGCATACAATTCAATTGGAGTTGAAAAATTCATTTTTGAAGAAAATGACATTTCAAAATCTTTAAATCGTCATATCTCGTTAACCGAGCATCTAAACAGGTCAAAACTTGCAAAATTCAAAATTCTCTAAAAACAAAACTACAAGTCCAAAACTTATAGAAAATACATTTTTGTGATCTGTGAGTCGATATCCTTCGCATACAATTCAATTGGAGTTGAAAAATTCATTTTTGAAGAAAATGACATTTCAAAATCTTTAAATCGTCATATCTCGTTAACCGAGCGTCTAAACAGGTCAAAACTTGCAAAATTCAAAATTCTCTAAAAACAAAACTACAAGTCCAAAACTTATAGAAAATACATTTTTGTGATCTGTGAGTCGATATCCTTCGCATACAATTCAATTGGAGTTGAAAAATTCATTTTTGAAGAAAATGACATTTCAAAATCTTTAAATCGTCATATCTCGTTAACCGAGCGTCTAAACAGGTCAAAACTTGCAAAATTCAAAATTCTCTAAAAACAAAACTACAAGTCCAAAACTTATAGAAAATACATTTTTGTGCTCTGTGAGTCGATATCCTTCGCATACAATTCAATTGGAGTTGAAAAATTAATTTTTGAAGAAAATGACATTTCAAAATCTTCAAATCGTCATATCTCGTTAACCGAGCGTCTAAACAGGTCAACCCTTGCAAAATTCAAAATTCTCTAAAAACAAAACTACAAGTCCAAAACGTATAGAAAATACATTTTTGTAATCTGTGAGTCGATATCCTTCGCATACAATTCAATTGGAGTTGAAAAATTCATTTTTGAAGAAAATGACATTTCAAAATCTTTAAATCGTCATATCTCGTTAACCGAGCGTCTAAACAGGTCAAAACTTGCAAAATTCAAAATTCTCTAAAAACAAAACTACAAGTCCAAAACTTATAGAAAATACATTTTTGTGATCTGTGAGTCGATATCCTTCGCATACAATTCAATTGGAGTTGAAAAATTCATTTTTGAAGAAAATGACATTTCAAAATCTTTAAATCGTCATATCTCGTTAACCGAGCGTCTAAACAGGTCAAAACTTGCAAAATTCAAAATTCTCTAAAAACAAAACTACAAGTCCAAAACTTATAGAAAATACATTTTTGTGATCTGTGAGTCGATATCCTTCGCATACAATTCAATTGGAGTTGAAAAATTCATTTTTGAAGAAAATGACATTTCAAAATCTTTAAATCGTCATATCTCGTTAACCGAGCGTCTAAACAGGTCAAAACTTGCAAAATTCAAAATTCTCTAAAAACAAAACTACATGTCCAAAACTTATAGAAAATACATTTTTGTGCTCTGTGAGTCGATATCCTTCGCATACAATTCAATTGGAGTTGAAAAATTCATTTTTGAAGAAAATGACATTTCAAAATCTTTAAATCGTCATATCTCGTTAACCGAGCGTCTAAACAGGTCAAAACTTGCAAAATTCAAAATTCTCTAAAAACAAAACTACAAGTCCAAAACTTATAGAAAATACATTTTTGTGATCTGTGAGTCGATATCCTTCGCATACAATTCAATTGGAGTTGAAAAATTCATTTTTGAAGAAAATGACATTTCAAAATCTTTAAATCGTCATATCTCGTTAACCGAGCGTCTAAACAGGTCAAAACTTGCAAAATTCAAAATTCTCTAAAAACAAAACTACAAGTCCAAAACTTATAGAAAATACATTTTTGTGATCTGTGAGTCGATATCCTTCGCATACAATTCAATTGGAGTTGAAAAATTCATTTTTTAAGAAAATGACATTTCAAAATCTTTAAATCGTCATATCTCGTTAACCGAGCGTCTAAACAGGTCAAAACTTGCAAAATTCAAAATTCTCTAAAAACAAAACTACATGTCCAAAACTTATAGAAAATACATTTTTGTGCTCTGTGAGTCGATATCCTTCGCATACAATTCAATTGGAGTTGAAAAATTCATTTTTGAAGAAAATGACATTTCAAAATCTTTAAATCGTCATATCTCGTTAACCGAGCGTCTAAACAGGTCAAAACTTGCAAAATTCAAAATTCTCTAAAAACAAAACTACAAGTCCAAAACTTATAGAAAATACATTTTTGTGATCTGTGAGTCGATATCCTTCGCATACAATTCAATTGGAGTTGAAAAATTCATTTTTGAAGAAAATGACATTTCAAAATCTTTAAATCGTCATATCTCGTTAACCGAGCGTCTAAACAGGTCAAAACTTGCAAAATTCAAAATTCTCTAAAAACAAAACTACAAGTCCAAAACTTATAGAAAATACATTTTTGTGATCTGTGAGTCGATATCCTTCGCATACAATTCAATTGGAGTTGAAAAATTCATTTTTGAAGAAAATGACATTTCAAAATCTTTAAATCGTCATATCTCGTTAACCGAGCGTCTAAACAGGTCAAAACTTGCAAAATTCAAAATTCTCTAAAAACAAAACTACATGTCCAAAACTTATAGAAAATACATTTTTGTGCTCTGTGAGTCGATATCCTTCGCATACAATTCAATTGGAGTTGAAAAATTCATTTTTGAAGAAAATGACATTTCAAAATCTTTAAATCGTCATATCTCGTTAACCGAGCGTCTAAACAGGTCAAAACTTGCAAAATTCAATATTCTCTAAAAACAAAACTACAAGTCCAAAACTTATAGAAAATACATTTTTGTGATCTGTGAGTCGATATCCTTCGCATACAATTCAATTGGAGTTGAAAAATTCATTTTTGAAGAAAATGACATTTCAAAATCTTTAAATCGTCATATCTCGTTAACCGAGCGTCTAAACAGGTCAAAACTTGCAAAATTCAAAATTCTCTAAAAACAAAACTACAAGTCCAAAACTTATAGAAAATACATTTTTGTGATCTGTGAGTCGATATCCTTCGCATACAATTCAATTGGAGTTGAAAAATTCATTTTTGAAGAAAATGACATTT
Source organism: Episyrphus balteatus (assembly GCF_945859705.1). NCBI lineage: Eukaryota > Metazoa > Arthropoda > Insecta > Diptera > Syrphidae > Episyrphus > Episyrphus balteatus. Next base: position 38,610,645 of record NC_079135.1, read on the forward strand.
CAAAATCTTTAAATCGTCATATCTCGTTAACCGAGCGTCTAAACAGGTCAAAACTTGCAAAATTCAAAATTCTCTAAAAACAAAACTACAAGTCCAAAACTTATAGAAAATACATTTTTGTGATCTGTGAGTCGATATCCTTCGCATACAATTCAATTGGAGTTGAAAAATTCATTTTTGAAGAAAATGACATTTCAAAATCTTTAAATCGTCATATCTCGTTAACCGAGCGTCTAAACAGGTCAAAACTTGCAAAATTCAAAATTCTCTAAAAACAAAACTACAAGTCCAAAACTTATAGAAAATACATTTTTGTGATCTGTGAGTCGATATCCTTCGCATACAATTCAATTGGAGTTGAAAAATTCATTTTTGAAGAAAATGACATTTCAAAATCTTTAAATCGTCATATCTCGTTAACCGAGCGTCTAAACAGGTCAAAACTTGCAAAATTCAAAATTCTCTAAAAACAAAACTACAAGTCCAAAACTTATAGAAAATACATTTTTGTGATCTGTGAGTCGATATCCTTCGCATACAATTCAATTGGAGTTGAAAAATTCATTTTTGAAGAAAATGACATTTCAAAATCTTTAAATCGTCATATCTCGTTAACCGAGCGTCTAAACAGGTCAAAACTTGCAAAATTCAAAATTCTCTAATAATAAAACTACATGTCCAAAACTTATAGAAAATACATTTTTGTGCTCTGTGAGTCGATATCCTTCGCATACAATTCAATTGGAGTTGAAAAATTCATTTTTGAAGAAAATGACATTTCAAAATCTTTAAATCGTCATATCTCGTTAACCGAGCGTCTAAACAGGTCAAAACTTGCAAAATTCAAAATTCTCTAAAAACAAAACTACAAGTCCAAAACTTATAGAAAATACATTTTTGTGATCTGTGAGTCGATATCCTTTGCATACAATTCAATTGGAGTTGAAAAATTCATTTTTGAAGAAAATGACATTTCAAAATCTTTAAATCGTCATATCTCGTTAACCGAGCGTCTAAACAGGTCAAAACTTGCAAAATTCAAAATTCTCTAAAAACAAAACTACAAGTCCAAAACTTATAGAAAATACATTTTTGTGCTCTGTGAGTCGATATCCTTCGCATACAATTCAATTGGAGTTGAAAAATTCATTTTTGAAGAAAATGACATTTCAAAATCTTTAAATCGTCATATCTCGTTAACCGAGCGTCTAAACAGGTCAAAACTTGCAAAATTCAAAATTCTCTAAAAACAAAACTACAAGTCCAAAACTTATAGAAAATACATTTTTGTGATCTGTGAGTCGATATCCTTCGCATACAATTCAATTGGAGTTGAAAAATTCATTTTTGAAGAAAATGACATTTCAAAATCTTTAAATCGTCATATCTCGTTAACCGAGCGTCTAAACAGGTCAAAACTTGCAAAATTCAAAATTCTCTAAAAACAAAACTACAAGTCCAAAACTTATAGAAAATACATTTTTGTGATCTGTGAGTCGATATCCTTCGCATACAATTCAATTGGAGTTGAAAAATTCATTTTTGAAGAAAATGACATTTCAAAATCTTTAAATCGTCATATCTCGTTAACCGAGCGTCTAAACAGGTCAAAACTTGCAAAATTCAAAATTCTCTAAAAACAAAACTACAAGTCCAAAACTTATAGAAAATACATTTTTGTGCTCTGTGAGTCGATATCCTTCGCATACAATTCAATTTTAGTTGAAAAATTCATTTTTGAAGAAAATGACATTTCAAAATCTTTAAATCGTCATATCTCGTTAACCGAGCGTCTAAACAGGTCAAAACTTGCAAAATTCAAAATTCTCTAAAAACAAAACTACATGTCCAAAACTTATAGAAAATACATTTTTGTGCTCTGTGAGTCGATATCCTTCGCATACAATTCAATTGGAGTTGAAAAATTAATTTTTGAAGAAAATGACATTTCAAAATCTTCAAATCGTCATATCTCGTTAACCGAGCGTCTAAACAGGTCAAAACTTGCAAAATTCAAAATTCTCTAAAAACAAAACTACAAGTCCAAAACTTATAGAAAATACATTTTTGTGATCTGTGAGTCGATATCCTTCGCATACAATTCAATTGGAGTTGAAAAATTCATTTTTGAAGAAAATGACATTTCAAAATCTTTAAATCGTCATATCTCGTTAACCGAGCGTCTAAACAGGTCAAAACTTGCAAAATTCAAAATTCTCTAAAAACAAAACTACAAGTCCAAAACTTATAGAAAATACATTTTTGTGATCTGTGAGTCGATATCCTTCGCATACAATTCAATTGGAGTTGAAAAATTCATTTTTGAAGAAAATGACATTTCAAAATCTTTAAATCGTCATATCTCGTTAACCGAGCGTCTAAACAGGTCAAAACTTGCAAAATTCAAAATTCTCTAAAAACAAAACTACATGTCCAAAACTTATAGAAAATACATTTTTGTGCTCTGTGAGTCGATATCCTTCGCATACAATTCAATTGGAGTTGAAAAATTCATTTTTGAAGAAAATGACATTTCAAAATCTTTAAATCGTCATATCTCGTTAACCGAGCGTCTAAACAGGTCAAAACTTGCAAAATTCAAAATTCTCTAAAAACAAAACTACATGTCCAAAACTTATAGAAAATACATTTTTGTGCTCTGTGAGTCGATATCCTTCGCATACAATTCAATTGGAGTTGAAAAATTCATTTTTGAAGAAAATGACATTTCAAAATCTTTAAATCGTCATATCTCGTTAACCGAGCGTCTAAACAGGTCAAAACTTGCAAAATTCAAAATTCTCTAAAAACAAAACTACAAGTCCAAAACTTATAGAAAATACATTTTTGTGATCTGTGAGTCGATATCCTTCGCATACAATTCAATTGGAGTTGAAAAATTCATTTTTGAAGAAAATGACATTTCAAAATCTTTAAATCGTCATATCTCGTTAACCGAGCGCTAAACAGGTCAAAACTTGCAAAATTCAAAATTCTCTAAAAACAAAACTACAAGTCCAAAACTTATAGAAAATACATTTTTGTGATCTGTGAGTCGATATCCTTCGCATACAATTCAATTGGAGTTGAAAAATTCATTTTTGAAGAAAATGACATTTCAAAATCTTTAAATCGTCATATCTCGTTAACCGAGCGTCTAAACAGGTCAAAACTTGCAAAATTCAAAATTCTCTAATAATAAAACTACATGTCCAAAACTTATAGAAAATACATTTTTGTGCTCTGTGAGTCGATATCCTTTGCATACAATTCAATTGGAGTTGAAAAATTCATTTTTGAAGAAAATGACATTTCAAAATCTTTAAATCGTCATATCTCGTTAACCGAGCGTCTAAACAGGTCAAAACTTGCAAAATTCAAAATTCTCTAAAAACAAAACTACAAGTCCAAAACTTATAGAAAATACATTTTTGTGCTCTGTGAGTCGATATCCTTCGCATACAATTCAATTGGAGTTGAAAAATTCATTTTTGAAGAAAATGACATTTCAAAATCTTTAAATCGTCATATCTCGTTAACCGAGCGTCTAAACAGGTCAAAACTTGCAAAATTCAAAATTCTCTAAAAACAAAACTACATGTCCAAAACTTATAGAAAATACATTTTTGTGCTCTGTGAGTCGATATCCTTCGCATACAATTCAATTGGAGTTGAAAAATTCATTTTTGAAGAAAATGACATTTCAAAATCTTTAAATCGTCATATCTCGTTAACCGAGCGTCTAAACAGGTCAAAACTTGCAAAATTCAAAATTCTCTAAAAACAAAACTACAAGTCCAAAACTTATAGAAAATACATTTTTGTGCTCTGTGAGTCGATATCCTTCGCATACAATTCAATTGGAGTTGAAAAATTAATTTTTGAAGAAAATGACATTTCAAAATCTTCAAATCGTCATATCTCGTTAACCGAGCGTCTAAACAGGTCAAAACTTGCAAAATTCAAAATTCTCTAAAAACAAAACTACAAGTCCAAAACTTATAGAAAATACATTTTTGTGATCTGTGAGTCGATATCCTTCGCATACAATTCAATTGGAGTTGAAAAATTCATTTTTGAAGAAAATGACATTTCAAAATCTTTAAATCGTCATATCTCGTTAACCGAGCGTCTAAACAGGTCAAAACTTGCAAAATTCAAAATTCTCTAATAATAAAACTACATGTCCAAAACTTATAGAAAATACATTTTTGTGCTCTGTGAGTCGATATCCTTTGCATACAATTCAATTGGAGTTGAAAAATTCATTTTTGAAGAAAATGACATTTCAAAATCTTTAAATCGTCATATCTCGTTAACCGAGCGTCTAAACAGGTCAAAACTTGCAAAATTCAAAATTCTCTAAAAACAAAACTACAAGTCCAAAACTTATAGAAAATACATTTTTGTGCTCTGTGAGTCGATATCCTTCGCATACAATTCAATTGGAGTTGAAAAATTCATTTTTGAAGAAAATGACATTTCAAAATCTTTAAATCGTCATATCTCGTTAACCGAGCGTCTAAACAGGTCAAAACTTGCAAAATTCAAAATTCTCTAAAAACAAAACTACAAGTCCAAAACTTATAGAAAATACATTTTTGTGATCTGTGAGTCGATATCCTTCGCATACAATTCAATTGGAGTTGAAAAATTCATTTTTGAAGAAAATGACATTTCAAAATCTTTAAATCGTCATATCTCGTTAACCGAGCGTCTAAACAGGTCAAAACTTGCAAAATTCAAAATTCTCTAAAAACAAAACTACATGTCCAAAACTTATAGAAAATACATTTTTGTGCTCTGTGAGTCGATATCCTTCGCATACAATTCAATTGGAGTTGAAAAATTCATTTTTGAAGAAAATGACATTTCAAAATCTTTAAATCGTCATATCTCGTTAACCGAGCGTCTAAACAGGTCAAAACTTGCAAAATTCAAAATTCTCTAAAAACAAAACTACATGTCCAAAACTTATAGAAAATACATTTTTGTGCTCTGTGAGTCGATATCCTTCGCATACAATTCAATTGGAGTTGAAAAATTCATTTTTGAAGAAAATGACATTTCAAAATCTTTAAATCGTCATATCTCGTTAACCGAGCGTCTAAACAGGTCAAAACTTGCAAAATTCAAAATTCTCTAAAAACAAAACTACAAGTCCAAAACTTATAGAAAATACATTTTTGTGATCTGTGAGTCGATATCCTTCGCATACAATTCAATTGGAGTTGAAAAATTCATTTTTGAAGAAAATGACATTTCAAAATCTTTAAATCGTCATATCTCGTTAACCGAGCGCTAAAAAGGTCAAAACTTGCAAAATTCAAAATTCTCTAAAAACAAAACTACAAGTCCAAAACTTATAGAAAATACATTTTTGTGATCTGTGAGTCGATATCCTTCGCATACAATTCAATTGGAGTTGAAAAATTCATTTTTGAAGAAAATGACATTTCAAAATCTTTAAATCGTCATATCTCGTTAACCGAGCGTCTAAACAGGTCAAAACTTGCAAAATTCAAAATTCTCTAATAATAAAACTACATGTCCAAAACTTATAGAAAATACATTTTTGTGCTCTGTGAGTCGATATCCTTTGCATACAATTCAATTGGAGTTGAAAAATTCATTTTTGAAGAAAATGACATTTCAAAATCTTTAAATCGTCATATCTCGTTAACCGAGCGTCTAAACAGGTCAAAACTTGCAAAATTCAAAATTCTCTAAAAACAAAACTACAAGTCCAAAACTTATAGAAAATACATTTTTGTGCTCTGTGAGTCGATATCCTTCGCATACAATTCAATTGGAGTTGAAAAATTCATTTTTGAAGAAAATGACATTTCAAAATCTTTAAATCGTCATATCTCGTTAACCGAGCGTCTAAACAGGTCAAAACTTGCAAAATTCAAAATTCTCTAAAAACAAAACTACATGTCCAAAACTTATAGAAAATACATTTTTGTGCTCTGTGAGTCGATATCCTTCGCATACAATTCAATTGGAGTTGAAAAATTCATTTTTGAAGAAAATGACATTTCAAAATCTTTAAATCGTCATATCTCGTTAACCGAGCGTCTAAACAGGTCAAAACTTGCAAAATTCAAAATTCTCTAAAAACAAAACTACAAGTCCAAAACTTATAGAAAATACATTTTTGTGCTCTGTGAGTCGATATCCTTCGCATACAATTCAATTGGAGTTGAAAAATTAATTTTTGAAGAAAATGACATTTCAAAATCTTCAAATCGTCATATCTCGTTAACCGAGCGTCTAAACAGGTCAAAACTTGCAAAATTCAAAATTCTCTAAAAACAAAACTACAAGTCCAAAACTTATAGAAAATACATTTTTGTGATCTGTGAGTCGATATCCTTCGCATACAATTCAATTGGAGTTGAAAAATTCATTTTTGAAGAAAATGACATTTCAAAATCTTTAAATCGTCATATCTCGTTAACCGAGCGTCTAAACAGGTCAAAACTTGCAAAATTCAAAATTCTCTAATAATAAAACTACATGTCCAAAACTTATAGAAAATACATTTTTGTGCTCTGTGAGTCGATATCCTTTGCATACAATTCAATTGGAGTTGAAAAATTCATTTTTGAAGAAAATGACATTTCAAAATCTTTAAATCGTCATATCTCGTTAACCGAGCGTCTAAACAGGTCAAAACTTGCAAAATTCAAAATTCTCTAAAAACAAAACTACAAGTCCAAAACTTATAGAAAATACATTTTTGTGCTCTGTGAGTCGATATCCTTCGCATACAATTCAATTGGAGTTGAAAAATTCATTTTTGAAGAAAATGACATTTCAAAATCTTTAAATCGTCATATCTCGTTAACCGAGCGTCTAAACAGGTCAAAACTTGCAAAATTCAAAATTCTCTAAAAACAAAACTACAAGTCCAAAACTTATAGAAAATACATTTTTGTGATCTGTGAGTCGATATCCTTCGCATACAATTCAATTGGAGTTGAAAAATTCATTTTTGAAGAAAATGACATTTCAAAATCTTTAAATCGTCATATCTCGTTAACCGAGCGTCTAAACAGGTCAAAACTTGCAAAATTCAAAATTCTCTAAAAACAAAACTACAAGTCCAAAACTTATAGAAAATACATTTTTGTGATCTGTGAGTCGATATCCTTCGCATACAATTCAATTGGAGTTGAAAAATTCATTTTTGAAGAAAATGACATTTCAAAATCTTTAAATCGTCATATCTCGTTAACCGAGCGTCTAAACAGGTCAAAACTTGCAAAATTCAAAATTCTCTAAAAACAAAACTACAAGTCCAAAACTTATAGAAAATACATTTTTGTGATCTGTGAGTCGATATCCTTCGCATACAATTCAATTGGAGTTGAAAAATTCATTTTTGAAGAAAATGACATTTCAAAATCTTTAAATCGTCATATCTCGTTAACCGAGCGTCTAAACAGGTCAAAACTTGCAAAATTCAAAATTCTCTAAAAACAAAACTACATGTCCAAAACTTATAGAAAATACATTTTTGTGCTCTGTGAGTCGATATCCTTCGCATACAATTCAATTGGAGTTGAAAAATTCATTTTTGAAGAAAATGACATTTCAAAATCTTTAAATCGTCATATCTCGTTAACCGAGCGTCTAAACAGGTCAAAACTTGCAAAATTCAAAATTCTCTAAAAACAAAACTACATGTCCAAAACTTATAGAAAATACATTTTTGTGCTCTGTGAGTCGATATCCTTCGCATACAATTCAATTGGAGTTGAAAAATTCATTTTTGAAGAAAATGACATTTCAAAATCTTTAAATCGTCATATCTCGTTAACCGAGCGTCTAAACAGGTCAAAACTTGCAAAATTCAAAATTCTCTAAAAACAAAACTACAAGTCCAAAACTTATAGAAAATACATTTTTGTGATCTGTGAGTCGATATCCTTCGCATACAATTCAATTGGAGTTGAAAAATTCATTTTTGAAGAAAATGACATTTCAAAATCTTTAAATCGTCATATCTCGTTAACCGAGCGCTAAACAGGTCAAAACTTGCAAAATTCAAAATTCTCTAAAAACAAAACTACAAGTCCAAAACTTATAGAAAATACATTTTTGTGATCTGTGAGTCGATATCCTTCGCATACAATTCAATTGGAGTTGAAAAATTCATTTTTGAAGAAAATGACATTTCAAAATCTTTAAATCGTCATATCTCGTTAACCGAGCGTCTAAACAGGTCAAAACTTGCAAAATTCAAAATTCTCTAATAATAAAACTACATGTCCAAAACTTATAGAAAATACATTTTTGTGCTCTGTGAGTCGATATCCTTTGCATACAATTCAATTGGAGTTGAAAAATTCATTTTTGAAGAAAATGACATTTCAAAATCTTTAAATCGTCATATCTCGTTAACCGAGCGTCTAAACAGGTCAAAACTTGCAAAATTCAAAATTCTCTAAAAACAAAACTACAAGTCCAAAACTTATAGAAAATACATTTTTGTGCTCTGTGAGTCGATATCCTTCGCATACAATTCAATTGGAGTTGAAAAATTCATTTTTGAAGAAAATGACATTTCAAAATCTTTAAATCGTCATATCTCGTTAACCGAGCGTCTAAACAGGTCAAAACTTGCAAAATTCAAAATTCTCTAAAAACAAAACTACATGTCCAAAACTTATAGAAAATACATTTTTGTGCTCTGTGAGTCGATATCCTTCGCATACAATTCAATTGGAGTTGAAAAATTCATTTTTGAAGAAAATGACATTTCAAAATCTTTAAATCGTCATATCTCGTTAACCGAGCGCTAAACAGGTCAAAACTTGCAAAATTCAAAATTCTCTAAAAACAAAACTACAAGTCCAAAACTTATAGAAAATACATTTTTGTGATCTGTGAGTCGATATCCTTCGCATACAATTCAATTGGAGTTGAAAAATTCATTTTTGAAGAAAATGACATTTCAAAATCTTTAAATCGTCATATCTCGTTAACCGAGCGTCTAAACAGGTCAAAACTTGCAAAATTCAAAATTCTCTAATAATAAAACTACATGTCCAAAACTTATAGAAAATACATTTTTGTGCTCTGTGAGTCGATATCCTTTGCATACAATTCAATTGGAGTTGAAAAATTCATTTTTGAAGAAAATGACATTTCAAAATCTTTAAATCGTCATATCTCGTTAACCGAGCGTCTAAACAGGTCAAAACTTGCAAAATTCAAAATTCTCTAAAAACAAAACTACAAGTCCAAAACTTATAGAAAATACATTTTTGTGCTCTGTGAGTCGATATCCTTCGCATACAATTCAATTGGAGTTGAAAAATTCATTTTTGAAGAAAATGACATTTCAAAATCTTTAAATCGTCATATCTCGTTAACCGAGCGTCTAAACAGGTCAAAACTTGCAAAATTCAAAATTCTCTAAAAACAAAACTACATGTCCAAAACTTATAGAAAATACATTTTTGTGCTCTGTGAGTCGATATCCTTCGCATACAATTCAATTGGAGTTGAAAAATTCATTTTTGAAGAAAATGACATTTCAAAATCTTTAAATCGTCATATCTCGTTAACCGAGCGTCTAAACAGGTCAAAACTTGCAAAATTCAAAATTCTCTAAAAACAAAACTACAAGTCCAAAACTTATAGAAAATACATTTTTGTGCTCTGTGAGTCGATATCCTTCGCATACAATTCAATTGGAGTTGAAAAATTAATTTTTGAAGAAAATGACATTTCAAAATCTTCAAATCGTCATATCTCGTTAACCGAGCGTCTAAACAGGTCAAAACTTGCAAAATTCAAAATTCTCTAAAAACAAAACTACAAGTCCAAAACTTATAGAAAATACATTTTTGTGATCTGTGAGTCGATATCCTTCGCATACAATTCAATTGGAGTTGAAAAATTCATTTTTGAAGAAAATGACATTTCAAAATCTTTAAATCGTCATATCTCGTTAACCGAGCGTCTAAACAGGTCAAAACTTGCAAAATTCAAAATTCTCTAATAATAAAACTACATGTCCAAAACTTATAGAAAATACATTTTTGTGCTCTGTGAGTCGATATCCTTTGCATACAATTCAATTGGAGTTGAAAAATTCATTTTTGAAGAAAATGACATTTCAAAATCTTTAAATCGTCATATCTCGTTAACCGAGCGTCTAAACAGGTCAAAACTTGCAAAATTCAAAATTCTCTAAAAACAAAACTACAAGTCCAAAACTTATAGAAAATACATTTTTGTGCTCTGTGAGTCGATATCCTTCGCATACAATTCAATTGGAGTTGAAAAATTCATTTTTGAAGAAAATGACATTTCAAAATCTTTAAATCGTCATATCTCGTTAACCGAGCGTCTAAACAGGTCAAAACTTGCAAAATTCAAAATTCTCTAAAAACAAAACTACAAGTCCAAAACTTATAGAAAATACATTTTTGTGATCTGTGAGTCGATATCCTTCGCATACAATTCAATTGGAGTTGAAAAATTCATTTTTGAAGAAAATGACATTTCAAAATCTTTAAATCGTCATATCTCGTTAACCGAGCGTCTAAACAGGTCAAAACTTGCAAAATTCAAAATTCTCTAAAAACAAAACTACAAGTCCAAAACTTATAGAAAATACATTTTTGTGATCTGTGAGTCGATATCCTTCGCATACAATTCAATTGGAGTTGAAAAATTCATTTTTGAAGAAAATGACATTTCAAAATCTTTAAATCGTCATATCTCGTTAACCGAGCGTCTAAACAGGTCAAAACTTGCAAAATTCAAAATTCTCTAAAAACAAAACTACAAGTCCAAAACTTATAGAAAATACATTTTTGTGATCTGTGAGTCGATATCCTTCGCATACAATTCAATTGGAGTTGAAAAATTCATTTTTGAAGAAAATGACATTTCAAAATCTTTAAATCGTCATATCTCGTTAACCGAGCGTCTAAACAGGTCAAAACTTGCAAAATTCAAAATTCTCTAAAAACAAAACTACATGTCCAAAACTTATAGAAAATACATTTTTGTGCTCTGTGAGTCGATATCCTTCGCATACAATTCAATTGGAGTTGAAAAATTCATTTTTGAAGAAAATGACATTTCAAAATCTTTAAATCGTCATATCTCGTTAACCGAGCGTCTAAACAGGTCAAAACTTGCAAAATTCAAAATTCTCTAAAAACAAAACTACATGTCCAAAACTTATAGAAAATACATTTTTGTGCTCTGTGAGTCGATATCCTTCGCATACAATTCAATTGGAGTTGAAAAATTCATTTTTGAAGAAAATGACATTTCAAAATCTTTAAATCGTCATATCTCGTTAACCGAGCGTCTAAACAGGTCAAAACTTGCAAAATTCAAAATTCTCTAAAAACAAAACTACAAGTCCAAAACTTATAGAAAATACATTTTTGTGATCTGTGAGTCGATATCCTTCGCATACAATTCAATTGGAGTTGAAAAATTCATTTTTGAAGAAAATGACATTTCAAAATCTTTAAATCGTCATATCTCGTTAACCGAGCGCTAAACAGGTCAAAACTTGCAAAATTCAAAATTCTCTAAAAACAAAACTACAAGTCCAAAACTTATAGAAAATACATTTTTGTGATCTGTGAGTCGATATCCTTCGCATACAATTCAATTGGAGTTGAAAAATTCATTTTTGAAGAAAATGACATTTCAAAATCTTTAAATCGTCATATCTCGTTAACCGAGCGTCTAAACAGGTCAAAACTTGCAAAATTCAAAATTCTCTAATAATAAAACTACATGTCCAAAACTTATAGAAAATACATTTTTGTGCTCTGTGAGTCGATATCCTTTGCATACAATTCAATTGGAGTTGAAAAATTCATTTTTGAAGAAAATGACATTTCAAAATCTTTAAATCGTCATATCTCGTTAACCGAGCGTCTAAACAGGTCAAAACTTGCAAAATTCAAAATTCTCTAAAAACAAAACTACAAGTCCAAAACTTATAGAAAATACATTTTTGTGCTCTGTGAGTCGATATCCTTCGCATACAATTCAATTGGAGTTGAAAAATTCATTTTTGAAGAAAATGACATTTCAAAATCTTTAAATCGTCATATCTCGTTAACCGAGCGTCTAAACAGGTCAAAACTTGCAAAATTCAAAATTCTCTAAAAACAAAACTACATGTCCAAAACTTATAGAAAATACATTTTTGTGCTCTGTGAGTCGATATCCTTCGCATACAATTCAATTGGAGTTGAAAAATTCATTTTTGAAGAAAATGACATTTCAAAATCTTTAAATCGTCATATCTCGTTAACCGAGCGTCTAAACAGGTCAAAACTTGCAAAATTCAAAATTCTCTAAAAACAAAACTACAAGTCCAAAACTTATAGAAAATACATTTTTGTGCTCTGTGAGTCGATATCCTTCGCATACAATTCAATTGGAGTTGAAAAATTAATTTTTGAAGAAAATGACATTTCAAAATCTTCAAATCGTCATATCTCGTTAACCGAGCGTCTAAACAGGTCAAAACTTGCAAAATTCAAAATTCTCTAAAAACAAAACTACAAGTCCAAAACTTATAGAAAATACATTTTTGTGATCTGTGAGTCGATATCCTTCGCATACAATTCAATTGGAGTTGAAAAATTCATTTTTGAAGAAAATGACATTTCAAAATCTTTAAATCGTCATATCTCGTTAACCGAGCGTCTAAACAGGTCAAAACTTGCAAAATTCAAAATTCTCTAATAATAAAACTACATGTCCAAAACTTATAGAAAATACATTTTTGTGCTCTGTGAGTCGATATCCTTTGCATACAATTCAATTGGAGTTGAAAAATTCATTTTTGAAGAAAATGACATTTCAAAATCTTTAAATCGTCATATCTCGTTAACCGAGCGTCTAAACAGGTCAAAACTTGCAAAATTCAAAATTCTCTAAAAACAAAACTACAAGTCCAAAACTTATAGAAAATACATTTTTGTGCTCTGTGAGTCGATATCCTTCGCATACAATTCAATTGGAGTTGAAAAATTCATTTTTGAAGAAAATGACATTTCAAAATCTTTAAATCGTCATATCTCGTTAACCGAGCGTCTAAACAGGTCAAAACTTGCAAAATTCAAAATTCTCTAAAAACAAAACTACAAGTCCAAAACTTATAGAAAATACATTTTTGTGATCTGTGAGTCGATATCCTTCGCATACAATTCAATTGGAGTTGAAAAATTCATTTTTGAAGAAAATGACATTTCAAAATCTTTAAATCGTCATATCTCGTTAACCGAGCGTCTAAACAGGTCAAAACTTGCAAAATTCAAAATTCTCTAAAAACAAAACTACAAGTCCAAAACTTATAGAAAATACATTTTTGTGATCTGTGAGTCGATATCCTTCGCATACAATTCAATTGGAGTTGAAAAATTCATTTTTGAAGAAAATGACATTTCAAAATCTTTAAATCGTCATATCTCGTTAACCGAGCGTCTAAACAGGTCAAAACTTGCAAAATTCAAAATTCTCTAAAAACAAAACTACAAGTCCAAAACTTATAGAAAATACATTTTTGTGATCTGTGAGTCGATATCCTTCGCATACAATTCAATTGGAGTTGAAAAATTCATTTTTGAAGAAAATGACATTTCAAAATCTTTAAATCGTCATATCTCGTTAACCGAGCGTCTAAACAGGTCAAAACTTGCAAAATTCAAAATTCTCTAAAAACAAAACTACATGTCCAAAACTTATAGAAAATACATTTTTGTGCTCTGTGAGTCGATATCCTTCGCATACAATTCAATTGGAGTTGAAAAATTCATTTTTGAAGAAAATGACATTTCAAAATCTTTAAATCGTCATATCTCGTTAACCGAGCGTCTAAACAGGTCAAAACTTGCAAAATTCAAAATTCTCTAAAAACAAAACTACATGTCCAAAACTTATAGAAAATACATTTTTGTGCTCTGTGAGTCGATATCCTTCGCATACAATTCAATTGGAGTTGAAAAATTCATTTTTGAAGAAAATGACATTTCAAAATCTTTAAATCGTCATATCTCGTTAACCGAGCGTCTAAACAGGTCAAAACTTGCAAAATTCAAAATTCTCTAAAAACAAAACTACAAGTCCAAAACTTATAGAAAATACATTTTTGTGATCTGTGAGTCGATATCCTTCGCATACAATTCAATTGGAGTTGAAAAATTCATTTTTGAAGAAAATGACATTTCAAAATCTTTAAATCGTCATATCTCGTTAACCGAGCGCTAAACAGGTCAAAACTTGCAAAATTCAAAATTCTCTAAAAACAAAACTACAAGTCCAAAACTTATAGAAAATACATTTTTGTGATCTGTGAGTCGATATCCTTCGCATACAATTCAATTGGAGTTGAAAAATTCATTTTTGAAGAAAATGACATTTCAAAATCTTTAAATCGTCATATCTCGTTAACCGAGCGTCTAAACAGGTCAAAACTTGCAAAATTCAAAATTCTCTAATAATAAAACTACATGTCCAAAACTTATAGAAAATACATTTTTGTGCTCTGTGAGTCGATATCCTTTGCATACAATTCAATTGGAGTTGAAAAATTCATTTTTGAAGAAAATGACATTTCAAAATCTTTAAATCGTCATATCTCGTTAACCGAGCGTCTAAACAGGTCAAAACTTGCAAAATTCAAAATTCTCTAAAAACAAAACTACAAGTCCAAAACTTATAGAAAATACATTTTTGTGCTCTGTGAGTCGATATCCTTCGCATACAATTCAATTGGAGTTGAAAAATTCATTTTTGAAGAAAATGACATTTCAAAATCTTTAAATCGTCATATCTCGTTAACCGAGCGTCTAAACAGGTCAAAACTTGCAAAATTCAAAATTCTCTAAAAACAAAACTACATGTCCAAAACTTATAGAAAATACATTTTTGTGCTCTGTGAGTCGATATCCTTCGCATACAATTCAATTGGAGTTGAAAAATTCATTTTTGAAGAAAATGACATTTCAAAATCTTTAAATCGTCATATCTCGTTAACCGAGCGCTAAACAGGTCAAAACTTGCAAAATTCAAAATTCTCTAAAAACAAAACTACAAGTCCAAAACTTATAGAAAATACATTTTTGTGATCTGTGAGTCGATATCCTTCGCATACAATTCAATTGGAGTTGAAAAATTCATTTTTGAAGAAAATGACATTTCAAAATCTTTAAATCGTCATATCTCGTTAACCGAGCGTCTAAACAGGTCAAAACTTGCAAAATTCAAAATTCTCTAATAATAAAACTACATGTCCAAAACTTATAGAAAATACATTTTTGTGCTCTGTGAGTCGATATCCTTTGCATACAATTCAATTGGAGTTGAAAAATTCATTTTTGAAGAAAATGACATTTCAAAATCTTTAAATCGTCATATCTCGTTAACCGAGCGTCTAAACAGGTCAAAACTTGCAAAATTCAAAATTCTCTAAAAACAAAACTACAAGTCCAAAACTTATAGAAAATACATTTTTGTGCTCTGTGAGTCGATATCCTTCGCATACAATTCAATTGGAGTTGAAAAATTCATTTTTGAAGAAAATGACATTTCAAAATCTTTAAATCGTCATATCTCGTTAACCGAGCGTCTAAACAGGTCAAAACTTGCAAAATTCAAAATTCTCTAAAAACAAAACTACATGTCCAAAACTTATAGAAAATACATTTTTGTGCTCTGTGAGTCGATATCCTTCGCATACAATTCAATTGGAGTTGAAAAATTCATTTTTGAAGAAAATGACATTTCAAAATCTTTAAATCGTCATATCTCGTTAACCGAGCGTCTAAACAGGTCAAAACTTGCAAAATTCAAAATTCTCTAAAAACAAAACTACAAGTCCAAAACTTATAGAAAATACATTTTTGTGCTCTGTGAGTCGATATCCTTCGCATACAATTCAATTGGAGTTGAAAAATTAATTTTTGAAGAAAATGACATTTCAAAATCTTCAAATCGTCATATCTCGTTAACCGAGCGTCTAAACAGGTCAAAACTTGCAAAATTCAAAATTCTCTAAAAACAAAACTACAAGTCCAAAACTTATAGAAAATACATTTTTGTGATCTGTGAGTCGATATCCTTCGCATACAATTCAATTGGAGTTGAAAAATTCATTTTTGAAGAAAATGACATTTCAAAATCTTTAAATCGTCATATCTCGTTAACCGAGCGTCTAAACAGGTCAAAACTTGCAAAATTCAAAATTCTCTAATAATAAAACTACATGTCCAAAACTTATAGAAAATACATTTTTGTGCTCTGTGAGTCGATATCCTTTGCATACAATTCAATTGGAGTTGAAAAATTCATTTTTGAAGAAAATGACATTTCAAAATCTTTAAATCGTCATATCTCGTTAACCGAGCGTCTAAACAGGTCAAAACTTGCAAAATTCAAAATTCTCTAAAAACAAAACTACAAGTCCAAAACTTATAGAAAATACATTTTTGTGCTCTGTGAGTCGATATCCTTCGCATACAATTCAATTGGAGTTGAAAAATTCATTTTTGAAGAAAATGACATTTCAAAATCTTTAAATCGTCATATCTCGTTAACCGAGCGTCTAAACAGGTCAAAACTTGCAAAATTCAAAATTCTCTAAAAACAAAACTACAAGTCCAAAACTTATAGAAAATACATTTTTGTGATCTGTGAGTCGATATCCTTCGCATACAATTCAATTGGAGTTGAAAAATTCATTTTTGAAGAAAATGACATTTCAAAATCTTTAAATCGTCATATCTCGTTAACCGAGCGTCTAAACAGGTCAAAACTTGCAAAATTCAAAATTCTCTAAAAACAAAACTACAAGTCCAAAACTTATAGAAAATACATTTTTGTGATCTGTGAGTCGATATCCTTCGCATACAATTCAATTGGAGTTGAAAAATTCATTTTTGAAGAAAATGACATTTCAAAATCTTTAAATCGTCATATCTCGTTAACCGAGCGTCTAAACAGGTCAAAACTTGCAAAATTCAAAATTCTCTAAAAACAAAACTACAAGTCCAAAACTTATAGAAAATACATTTTTGTGATCTGTGAGTCGATATCCTTCGCATACAATTCAATTGGAGTTGAAAAATTCATTTTTGAAGAAAATGACATTTCAAAATCTTTAAATCGTCATATCTCGTTAACCGAGCGTCTAAACAGGTCAAAACTTGCAAAATTCAAAATTCTCTAAAAACAAAACTACATGTCCAAAACTTATAGAAAATACATTTTTGTGCTCTGTGAGTCGATATCCTTCGCATACAATTCAATTGGAGTTGAAAAATTCATTTTTGAAGAAAATGACATTTCAAAATCTTTAAATCGTCATATCTCGTTAACCGAGCGTCTAAACAGGTCAAAACTTGCAAAATTCAAAATTCTCTAAAAACAAAACTACATGTCCAAAACTTATAGAAAATACATTTTTGTGCTCTGTGAGTCGATATCCTTCGCATACAATTCAATTGGAGTTGAAAAATTCATTTTTGAAGAAAATGACATTTCAAAATCTTTAAATCGTCATATCTCGTTAACCGAGCGTCTAAACAGGTCAAAACTTGCAAAATTCAAAATTCTCTAAAAACAAAACTACAAGTCCAAAACTTATAGAAAATACATTTTTGTGATCTGTGAGTCGATATCCTTCGCATACAATTCAATTGGAGTTGAAAAATTCATTTTTGAAGAAAATGACATTTCAAAATCTTTAAATCGTCATATCTCGTTAACCGAGCGCTAAACAGGTCAAAACTTGCAAAATTCAAAATTCTCTAAAAACAAAACTACAAGTCCAAAACTTATAGAAAATACATTTTTGTGATCTGTGAGTCGATATCCTTCGCATACAATTCAATTGGAGTTGAAAAATTCATTTTTGAAGAAAATGACATTTCAAAATCTTTAAATCGTCATATCTCGTTAACCGAGCGTCTAAACAGGTCAAAACTTGCAAAATTCAAAATTCTCTAATAATAAAACTACATGTCCAAAACTTATAGAAAATACATTTTTGTGCTCTGTGAGTCGATATCCTTTGCATACAATTCAATTGGAGTTGAAAAATTCATTTTTGAAGAAAATGACATTTCAAAATCTTTAAATCGTCATATCTCGTTAACCGAGCGTCTAAACAGGTCAAAACTTGCAAAATTCAAAATTCTCTAAAAACAAAACTACAAGTCCAAAACTTATAGAAAATACATTTTTGTGCTCTGTGAGTCGATATCCTTCGCATACAATTCAATTGGAGTTGAAAAATTCATTTTTGAAGAAAATGACATTTCAAAATCTTTAAATCGTCATATCTCGTTAACCGAGCGTCTAAACAGGTCAAAACTTGCAAAATTCAAAATTCTCTAAAAACAAAACTACAAGTCCAAAACTTATAGAAAATACATTTTTGTGATCTGTGAGTCGATATCCTTCGCATACAATTCAATTGGAGTTGAAAAATTCATTTTTGAAGAAAATGACATTTAAAAATCTTTAAATCGTCATATCTCGTTAACCGAGCGTCTAAACAGGTCAAAACTTGCAAAATTCAAAATTCTCTAAAAACAAAACTACATGTCCAAAACTTATAGAAAATACATTTTTGTGCTCTGTGAGTCGATATCCTTCGCATACAATTCAATTGGAGTTGAAAAATTAATTTTTGAAGAAAATGACATTTCAAAATCTTCAAATCGTCATATCTCGTTAACCGAGCGTCTAAACAGGTCAAAACTTGCAAAATTCAAAATTCTCTAAAAACAAAACTACAAGTCCAAAACTTATAGAAAATACATTTTTGTGATCTGTGAGTCGATATCCTTCGCATACAATTCAATTGGAGTTGAAAAATTCATTTTTGAAGAAAATGACATTTCAAAATCTTTAAATCGTCATATCTCGTTAACCGAGCGTCTAAACAGGTCAAAACTTGCAAAATTCAAAATTCTCTAATAATAAAACTACATGTCCAAAACTTATAGAAAATACATTTTTGTGCTCTGTGAGTCGATATCCTTTGCATACAATTCAATTGGAGTTGAAAAATTCATTTTTGAAGAAAATGACATTTCAAAATCTTTAAATCGTCATATCTCGTTAACCGAGCGTCTAAACAGGTCAAAACTTGCAAAATTCAAAATTCTCTAAAAACAAAACTACAAGTCCAAAACTTATAGAAAATACATTTTTGTGCTCTGTGAGTCGATATCCTTCGCATACAATTCAATTGGAGTTGAAAAATTCATTTTTGAAGAAAATGACATTTCAAAATCTTTAAATCGTCATATCTCGTTAACCGAGCGTCTAAACAGGTCAAAACTTGCAAAATTCAAAATTCTCTAAAAACAAAACTACAAGTCCAAAACTTATAGAAAATACATTTTTGTGATCTGTGAGTCGATATCCTTCGCATACAATTCAATTGGAGTTGAAAAATTCATTTTTGAAGAAAATGACATTTCAAAATCTTTAAATCGTCATATCTCGTTAACCGAGCGTCTAAACAGGTCAAAACTTGCAAAATTCAAAATTCTCTAAAAACAAAACTACAAGTCCAAAACTTATAGAAAATACATTTTTGTGATCTGTGAGTCGATATCCTTCGCATACAATTCAATTGGAGTTGAAAAATTCATTTTTGAAGAAAATGACATTTCAAAATCTTTAAATCGTCATATCTCGTTAACCGAGCGTCTAAACAGGTCAAAACTTGCAAAATTCAAAATTCTCTAAAAACAAAACTACAAGTCCAAAACTTATAGAAAATACATTTTTGTGCTCTGTGAGTCGATATCCTTCGCATACAATTCAATTTTAGTTGAAAAATTCATTTTTGAAGAAAATGACATTTCAAAATCTTTAAATCGTCATATCTCGTTAACCGAGCGTCTAAACAGGTCAAAACTTGCAAAATTCAAAATTCTCTAAAAACAAAACTACATGTCCAAAACTTATAGAAAATACATTTTTGTGCTCTGTGAGTCGAAATCCTTCGCATACAATTCAATTGGAGTTGAAAAATTAATTTTTGAAGAAAATGACATTTCAAAATCTTCAAATCGTCATATCTCGTTAACCGAGCGTCTAAACAGGTCAAAACTTGCAAAATTCAAAATTCTCTAAAAACAAAACTACAAGTCCAAAACTTATAGAAAATACATTTTTGTGATCTGTGAGTCGATATCCTTCGCATACAATTCAATTGGAGTTGAAAAATTCATTTTTGAAGAAAATGACATTTCAAAATCTTTAAATCGTCATATCTCGTTAACCGAGCGTCTAAACAGGTCAAAACTTGCAAAATTCAAAATTCTCTAAAAACAAAACTACAAGTCCAAAACTTATAGAAAATACATTTTTGTGATCTGTGAGTCGATATCCTTCGCATACAATTCAATTGGAGTTGAAAAATTCATTTTTGAAGAAAATGACATTTCAAAATCTTTAAATCGTCATATCTCGTTAACCGAGCGTCTAACCAGGTCAAAACTTGCAAAATTCAAAATTCTCTAAAAACAAAACTACATGTCCAAAACTTATAGAAAATACATTTTTGTGCTCTGTGAGTCGATATCCTTCGCATACAATTCAATTGGAGTTGAAAAATTCATTTTTGAAGAAAATGACATTTCAAAATCTTTAAATCGTCATATCTCGTTAACCGAGCGTCTAAACAGGTCAAAACTTGCAAAATTCAAAATTCTCTAAAAACAAAACTACATGTCCAAAACTTATAGAAAATACATTTTTGTGCTCTGTGAGTCGATATCCTTCGCATACAATTCAATTGGAGTTGAAAAATTCATTTTTGAAGAAAATGACATTTCAAAATCTTTAAATCGTCATATCTCGTTAACCGAGCGCTAAACAGGTCAAAACTTGCAAAATTCAAAATTCTCTAAAAACAAAACTACAAGTCCAAAACTTATAGAAAATACATTTTTGTGATCTGTGAGTCGATATCCTTCGCATACAATTCAATTGGAGTTGAAAAATTCATTTTTGAAGAAAATGACATTTCAAAATCTTTAAATCGTCATATCTCGTTAACCGAGCGTCTAAACAGGTCAAAACTTGCAAAATTCAAAATTCTCTAATAACAAAACTACATGTCCAAAACTTATAGAAAATACATTTTTGTGCTCTGTGAGTCGATATCCTTCGCATACAATTCAATTGGAGTTGAAAAATTCATTTTTGAAGAAAATGACATTTCAAAATCTTTAAATCGTCATATCTCGTTAACCGAGCGTCTAAACAGGTCAAAACTTGCAAAATTCAAAATTCTCTAAAAACAAAACTACAAGTCCAAAACTTATAGAAAATACATTTTTGTGATCTGTGATTCGATATCCTTCGCATACAATTCAATTGGAGTTGAAAAATTCATTTTTGAAGAAAATGACATTTCAAAATCTTTAAATCGTCATATCGCACCTCCGGTGGTACAACGACGTAAGTGCAAAAATGTTGATTCTTCAGAAAACTCGATTAAACATTTTGAAAACGTTTGAAAACAATGTAACGGTCCAAAGACATTTCTGCCCCCTGGATACAAATAGAACATTTTCAATTGGGTCTTTGTTTCATCGGAAGGAAATACCTTTTCTTGAAACTATGGCATACTTAACTCAGAAAACTTATAGAAAATACATTTTTGTGCTCTGTGAGTCGATATCCTTCGCATACAATTCAATTGGAGTTGAAAAATTCATTTTTGAAGAAAATGACATTTCAAAATCTTTAAATCGTCATATCTCGTTAACCGAGCGTCTAAACAGGTCAAAACTTGCAAAATTCAAAATTCTCTAAAAACAAAACTACATGTCCAAAACTTATAGAAAATACATTTTTGTGCTCTGTGAGTCGATATCCTTCGCATACAATTCAATTGGAGTTGAAAAATTCATTTTTGAAGAAAATGACATTTCAAAATCTTTAAATCGTCATATCTCGTTAACCGAGCGTCTAAACAGGTCAAAACTTGCAAAATTCAAAATTCTCTAAAAACAAAACTACAAGTCCAAAACTTATAGAAAATACATTTTTGTGATCTGTGAGTCGATATCCTTCGCATACAATTCAATTGGAGTTGAAAAATTCATTTTTGAAGAAAATGACATTTCAAAATCTTTAAATCGTCATATCTCGTTAACCGAGCGTCTAAACAGGTCAAAACTTGCAAAATTCAAAATTCTCTAAAAACAAAACTACAAGTCCAAAACTTATAGAAAATACATTTTTGTGATCTGTGAGTCGATATCCTTCGCATACAATTCAATTGGAGTTGAAAAATTCATTTTTGAAGAAAATGACATTTCAAAATCTTTAAATCGTCATATCTCGTTAACCGAGCGCTAAACAGGTCAAAACTTGCAAAATTCAAAATTCTCTAAAAACAAAACTACAAGTCCAAAACTTATAGAAAATACATTTTTGTGATCTGTGAGTCGATATCCTTCGCATACAATTCAATTGGAGTTGAAAAATTCATTTTTGAAGAAAATGACATTTCAAAATCTTTAAATCGTCATATCTCGTTAACCGAGCGTCTAAACAGGTCAAAACTTGCAAAATTCAAAATTCTCTAATAACAAAACTACATGTCCAAAACTTATAGAAAATACATTTTTGTGCTCTGTGAGTCGATATCCTTCGCATACAATTCAATTGGAGTTGAAAAATTCATTTTTGAAGAAAATGACATTTCAAAATCTTTAAATCGTCATATCTCGTTAACCGAGCGTCTAAACAGGTCAAAACTTGCAAAATTCAAAATTCTCTAAAAACAAAACTACAAGTCCAAAACTTATAGAAAATACATTTTTGTGATCTGTGATTCGATATCCTTCGCATACAATTCAATTGGAGTTGAAAAATTCATTTTTGAAGAAAATGACATTTCAAAATCTTTAAATCGTCATATCGCACCTCCGGTGGTACAACGACGTAAGTGCAAAAATGTTGATTCTTCAGAAAACTCGATTAAACATTTTGAAAACGTTTGAAAACAATGTAACGGTCCAAAGACATTTCTGCCCCCTGGATACAAATAGAACATTTTCAATTGGGTCTTTGTTTCATCGGAAGGAAATACCTTTTCTTGAAACTATGGCATACTTAACTCAGAAAACTTATAGAAAATACATTTTTGTGCTCTGTGAGTCGATATCCTTCGCATACAATTCAATTGGAGTTGAAAAATTCATTTTTGAAGAAAATGACATTTCAAAATCTTTAAATCGTCATATCTCGTTAACCGAGCGTCTAAACAGGTCAAAACTTGCAAAATTCAAAATTCTCTAAAAACAAAACTACATGTCCAAAACTTATAGAAAATACATTTTTGTGCTCTGTGAGTCGATATCCTTCGCATACAATTCAATTGGAGTTGAAAAATTCATTTTTGAAGAAAATGACATTTCAAAATCTTTAAATCGTCATATCTCGTTAACCGAGCGTCTAAACAGGTCAAAACTTGCAAAATTCAAAATTCTCTAAAAACAAAACTACAAGTCCAAAACTTATAGAAAATACATTTTTGTGATCTGTGAGTCGATATCCTTCGCATACAATTCAATTGGAGTTGAAAAATTCATTTTTGAAGAAAATGACATTTCAAAATCTTTAAATCGTCATATCTCGTTAACCGAGCGTCTAAACAGGTCAAAACTTGCAAAATTCAAAATTCTCTAAAAACAAAACTACATGTCCAAAACTTATAGAAAATACATTTTTGTGCTCTGTGAGTCGATATCCTTCGCATACAATTCAATTGGAGTTGAAAAATTCATTTTTGAAGAAAATGACATTTCAAAATCTTTAAATCGTCATATCTCGTTAACCGAGCGTCTAAACAGGTCAAAACTTGCAAAATTCAAAATTCTCTAAAAACAAAACTACATGTCCAAAACTTATAGAAAATACATTTTTGTGCTCTGTGAGTCGATATCCTTCGCATACAATTCAATTGGAGTTGAAAAATTCATTTTTGAAGAAAATGACATTTCAAAATCTTTAAATCGTCATATCTCGTTAACCGAGCGTCTAAACAGGTCAAAACTTGCAAAATTCAAAATTCTCTAAAAACAAAACTACAAGTCCAAAACTTATAGAAAATACATTTTTGTGATCTGTGAGTCGATATCCTTCGCATACAATTCAATTGGAGTTGAAAAATTCATTTTTGAAGAAAATGACATTTCAAAATCTTTAAATCGTCATATCTCGTTAACCGAGCGCTAAACAGGTCAAAACTTGCAAAATTCAAAATTCTCTAAAAACAAAACTACAAGTCCAAAACTTATAGAAAATACATTTTTTGTGATCTGTGAGTCGATATCCTTCGCATACAATTCAATTGGAGTTGAAAAATTCATTTTTGAAGAAAATGACATTTCAAAATCTTTAAATCGTCATATCTCGTTAACCGAGCGTCTAAACAGGTCAAAACTTGCAAAATTCAAAATTCTCTAAAAACAAAACTACATGTCCAAAAACTTATAGAAAATACATTTTTGTGCTCTGTGAGTCGATATCCTTCGCATACAATTCAATTGGAGTTGAAAAATTCATTTTTGAAGAAAATGACATTTCAAAATCTTTAAATCGTCATATCTCGTTAACCGAGCGTCTAAACAGGTCAAAACTTGCAAAATTCAAAATTCTCTAAAACAAAACTACAAGTCCAAAACTTATAGAAAATACATTTTTGTGATCTGTGATTCGATATCCTTCGCATACAATTCAATTGGAGTTGAAAAATTCATTTTTGAAGAAAATGACATTTCAAAATCTTTAAATCGTCATATCGCACCTCCGGTGGTACAACGACGTAAGTGCAAAAATGTTGATTCTTCAGAAAACTCGATTAAACATTTTGAAAACGTTTGAAAACAATGTAACGGTCCAAAGACATTTCTGCCCCCTGGATACAAATAGAACATTTTCAATTGGGTCTTTGTTTCATCGGAAGGAAATACCTTTTCTTGAAACTATGGCATACTTAACTCAGAAAATTCAAAATTTGCACTTACGTCGTTGTTCCACCGGGGGTGCGATATCTCGTTAACCGAGCGTCTAAACAGGTCAAAACTTGCAAAATTCAAAATTCTCTAAAAACAAAACTACAAGTCCAAAACTTATAGAAAATACATTTTTGTGCTCTGTGAGTCGATATCCTTCGCATACAATTCAATTGGAGTTGAAAAATTCATTTTTGAAGAAAATGACATTTCAAAATCTTTAAATCGTCATATCTCGTTAACCGAGCGTCTAAACAGGTCAAAACTTGCAAAATTCAAAATTCTCTAAAAACAAAACTACAAGTCCAAAACTTATAGAAAATACATTTTTTGTGCTCTGTGAGTCGATATCCTTCGCATACAATTCAATTGGAGTTGAAAAATTCATTTTTGAAGAAAATGACATTTCAAAATCTTTAAATCGTCATATCTCGTTAACCGAGCGTCTAAACAGGTCAAAACTTGCAAAATTCAAAATTCTCTAAAAACAAAACTACAAGTCCAAAACTTATAGAAAATACATTTTTGTGCTCTGTGAGTCGATATCCTTCGCATACAATTCAATTGGAGTTGAAAAATTCATTTTTGAAGAAAATGACATTTCAAAATCTTTAAATCGTCATATCTCGTTAACCGAGCGGTTAAACAGGTCAAAACTTGCAAAATTCAAAATTCTCTAAAAACAAAACTACAAGTCCAAAACTTATAGAAAATACATTTTTGTGATCTGTGAGTCGATATCCTTCGCATACAATTCAATTGGAGTTGAAAAATTCATTTTTGAAGAAAATGACATTTCAAAATCTTTAAATCGTCATATCTCGTTAACCGAGCGTCTCAACAGGTCAAAACTTGCAAAATTCAAAATTCTCTAAAAACAAAACTACATGTCCAAAACTTATAGAAAATACATTTTTGTGCTCTGTGAGTCGATATCCTTCGCATACAATTCAATTGGAGTTGAAAAATTCATTTTTGAAGAAAATGACATTTCAAAATCTTTAAATCGTCATATCTCGTTAACCGAGCGTCTAAACAGGTCAAAACTTGCAAAATTCAAAATTCTCTAAAAACAAAACTACAAGTCCAAAACTTATAGAAAATACATTTTTGTGCTCTGTGAGTCGATATCCTTCGCATACAATTCAATTGGAGTTGAAAAATTCATTTTTGAAGAAAATGACATTTCAAAATCTTTAAATCGTCATATCTCGTTAACCGACGTCTAAACAGGTCAAAACTTGCAAAATTCAAAATTCTCTAAAAACAAAACTACATGTCCAAAACTTATAGAAAATACATTTTTGTGCTCTGTGAGTCGATATCCTTCGCATACAATTCAATTGGAGTTGAAAAATTCATTTTTGAAGAAAATGACATTTCAAAATCTTTAAATCGTCATATCTCGTTAACCGAGCGTCTAAACAGGTCAAAACTTGCAAAATTCAAAATTCTCTAAAAACAAAACTACAAGTCCAAAACTTATAGAAAATACATTTTTGTGATCTGTGAGTCGATATCCTTCGCATACAATTCAATTGGAGTTGAAAAATTCATTTTTGAAGAAAATGACATTTCAAAATCTTTAAATCGTCATATCTCGTTAACCGAGCGTCTAAACAGGTCAAAACTTGCAAAATTCAAAATTCTCTAAAAACAAAACTACAAGTCCAAAACTTATAGAAAATACATTTTTGTGCTCTGTGAGTCGATATCCTTCGCATACAATTCAATTGGAGTTGAAAAATTCATTTTTGAAGAAAATGACATTTCAAAATCTTTAAATCGTCATATCTCGTTAACCGAGCATCTAAACAGGTCAAAACTGTGAGTGCTCTGTGAGTCGATATCCTTCGCATACAATTCAATTGGAGTTGAAAAATTCATTTTTGAAGAAAATGACATTTCAAAATCTTCAAATCGTCATATCTCGTTAACCGAGCGTCTAAACAGGTCAAAACTTGCAAAATTCAAAATTCTCTAAAAACAAAACTACAAGTCCAAAACTTATAGAAAATACATTTTTGTGCTCTGTGAGTCGATATCCTTCGCATACAATTCAATTGGAGTTGAAAAATTCATTTTTGAAGAAAATGACATTTCAAAATCTTTAAATCGTCATATCTCGTTAACCGAGCGTCTAAACAGGTCAAAACTTGCAAAATTCAAAATTCTCTAAAAACAAAACTACAAGTCCAAAACTTATAGAAAATACATTTTTGTGCTCTGTGAGTCGATATCCTTCGCATACAATTCAATTGGAGTTGAAAAATTCATTTTTGAAGAAAATGACATTTCAAAATCTTTAAATCGTCATATCTCGTTAACCGAGCGTCTAAACAGGTCAAAACTTGCAAAATTCAAAATTCTCTAAAAACAAAACTACCAGTCCAAAACTTATAGAAAATACATTTTTGTGCTCTGTGAGTCGATATCCTTCGCATACAATTCAATTGGAGTTGAAAAATTCATTTTTGAAGAAAATGACATTTCAAAATCTTCAAATCGTCATATCTCGTTAACCGAGCGTCTAAACAGGTCAAAACTTGCAAAATTCAAAATTCTCTAAAAACAAAACTACAAGTCCAAAACTTATAGAAAATACATTTTTGTGCTCTGTGAGTCGATATCCTTCGCATACAATTCAATTGGAGTTGAAAAATTCATTTTTGAAGAAAATGACATTTCAAAATCTTTAAATCGTCATATCTCGTTAACCGAGCGTCTAAACAGGTCAAAACTTGCAAAATTCAAAATTCTCTAAAAACAAAACTACAAGTCCAAAACTTATAGAAAATACATTTTTGTGCTCTGTGAGTCGATATCCTTCGCATACAATTCAATTGGAGTTGAAAAATTCATTTTTGAAGAAAATGACATTTCAAAATCTTTAAATCGTCATATCTCGTTAACCGAGCGTCTAAACAGGTCAAAACTTGCAAAATTCAAAATTCTCTAAAAACAAAACTACAAGTCCAAAACTTATAGAAAATACATTTTTGTGCTCTGTGAGTCGATATCCTTCGCATACAATTCAATTGGAGTTGAAAAATTCATTTTTGAAGAAAATGACATTTCAAAATCTTTAAATCGTCATATCTCGTTAACCGAGCGTCTAAACAGGTCAAAACTTGCAAAATTCAAAATTCTCTAAAAACAAAACTACAAGTCCAAAACTTATAGAAAATACATTTTTGTGATCTGTGAGTCGATATCCTTCGCATACAATTCAATTGGAGTTGAAAAATTCATTTTTGAAGAAAATGACATTTCAAAATCTTCAAATCGTCATATCTCGTTAACCGAGCGTCTAAACAGGTCAAAACTTGCAAAATTCAAAATTCTCTAAAAACAAAACTACAAGTCCAAAACTTATAGAAAATACATTTTTGTGATCTGTGAGTCGATATCCTTCGCATTCAATTCAATTGGAGTTGAAAAATTCATTTTTGAAGAAAATGACATTTCAAAATCTTCAAATCGTCATATCTCGTTAACCGAGCGTCTAAACAGGTCAAAACTTGCAAAATTCAAAATTCTCTAAAAACAAAACTACAAGTCCAAAACTTATAGAAAATACATTTTTGTGCTCTGTGAGTCGATATCCTTCGCATACAATTCAATTGGAGTTGAAAAATTCATTTTTGAAGAAAATGACATTTCAAAATCTTTAAATCGTCATATCTCGTTAACCGAGCGTCTAAACAGGTCAAAACTTGCAAAATTCAAAATTCTCTAAAAACAAAACTACAAGTCCAAAACTTATAGAAAATACATTTTTGTGATCTGTGAGTCGATATCCTTCGCATACAATTCAATTGGAGTTGAAAAATTCATTTTTGAAGAAAATGACATTTCAAAATCTTCAAATCGTCATATCTCGTTAACCGAGCGTCTAAACAGGTCAAAACTTGCAAAATTCAAAATTCTCTAAAAACAAAACTACAAGTCCAAAACTTATAGAAAATACATTTTTGTGCTCTGTGAGTCGATATCCTTCGCATACAATTCAATTGGAGTTGAAAAATTCATTTTTGAAGAAAATGACATTTCAAAATCTTTAAATCGTCATATCTCGTTAACCGAACGTCTAAACAGGTCAAAACTTGCAAAATTCAAAATTCTCTAAAAACAAAACTACAAGTCCAAAACTTATAGAAAATACATTTTTGTGATCTGTGAGTCGATATCCTTCGCATACAATTCAATTGGAGTTGAAAAATTCATTTTTGAAGAAAATGACATTTCAAAATCTTCAAATCGTCATATCTCGTTAACCGAGCGTCTAAACAGGTCAAAACTTGCAAAATTCAAAATTCTCTAAAAACAAAACTACAAGTCCAAAACTTATAGAAAATACATTTTTGTGCTCTGTGAGTCGATATCCTTCGCATACAATTCAATTGGAGTTGAAAAATTCATTTTTGAAGAAAATGACATTTCAAAATCTTTAAATCGTCATATCTCGTTAACCGAGCGTCTAAACAGGTCAAAACTTGCAAAATTCAAAATTCTCTAAAAACAAAACTACAAGTCCAAAACTTATAGAAAATACATTTTTGTGATCTGTGAGTCGATATCCTTCGCATACAATTCAATTGGAGTTGAAAAATTCATTTTTGAAGAAAATGACATTTCAAAATCTTTAAATCGTCATATCTCGTTAACCGAGCGTCTAAACAGGTCAAAACTTGCAGAATTCAAAATTCTCTAAAAACAAAACTACATGTCCAAAACTTATAGAAAATACATTTTTTTGCTCTGTGAGTCGATATCCTTCGCATACAATTCAATTGGAGTTAAAAAATTCATTTTTGAAGAAAATGACATTTCAAAATCTTTAAATCGTCATATCTCGTTAACCGAGCGTCTAAACAGGTCAAAACTTGCAAAATTCAAAATTCTCTAAAAACAAAACTACAAGTCCAAAACTTATAGAAAATACATTTTTGTGATCTGTGAGTCGATATCCTTCGCATACAATTCAATTGGAGTTGAAAAATTCATTTTTGAAGAAAATGACATTTCAAAATCTTTAAATCGTCATATCTCGTTAACCGAGCGTCTAAACAGGTCAAAACTTGCAAAATTCAAAATTCTCTAAAAACAAAACTACAAGTCCAAAACTTATAGAAAATACATTTTTGTGATCTGTGAGTCGATATCCTTCGCATACAATTCAATTGGAGTTGAAAAATTCATTTTTGAAGAAAATGACATTTCAAAATCTTTAAATCGTCATATCTCGTTAACCGAGCGTCTAAACAGGTCAAAACTTGCAAAATTCAAAATTCTCTAAAAACAAAACTACAAGTCCAAAACTTATAGAAAATACATTTTTGTGATCTGTGAGTCGATATCCTTCGCATACAATTCAATTGGAGTTGAAAAATTCATTTTTGAAGAAAATGACATTTCAAAATCTTCAAATCGTCATATCTCGTTAACCGAGCGTCTAAACAGGTCAAAACTTGCAAAATTCAAAATTCTCTAAAAACAAAACTACAAGTCCAAAACTTATAGAAAATACATTTTTGTGCTCTGTGAGTCGATATCCTTCGCATACAATTCAATTGGAGTTGAAAAATTCATTTTTGAAGAAAATGACATTTCAAAATCTTTAAATCGTCATATCTCGTTAACCGAGCGTCTAAACAGGTCAAAACTTGCAAAATTCAAAATTCTCTAAAAACAAAACTACAAGTCCAAAACTTATAGAAAATACATTTTTGTGATCTGTGAGTCGATATCCTTCGCATACAATTCAATTGGAGTTGAAAAATTCATTTTTGAAGAAAATGACATTTCAAAATCTTTAAATCGTCATATCTCGTTAACCGAGCGTCTAAACAGGTCAAAACTTGCAAAATTCAAAATTCTCTAAAAACAAAACTACAAGTCCAAAACTTATAGAAAATACATTTTTGTGATCTGTGAGTCGATATCCTTCGCATACAATTCAATTGGAGTTGAAAAATTCATTTTTGAAGAAAATGACATTTCAAAATCTTCAAATCGTCATATCTCGTTAACCGAGCGTCTAAACAGGTCAAAACTTGCAAAATTCAAAATTCTCTAAAAACAAAACTACAAGTCCAAAACTTATAGAAAATACATTTTTGTGCTCTGTGAGTCGATATCCTTCGCATACAATTCAATTGGAGTTGAAAAATTCATTTTTGAAGAAAATGACATTTCAAAATCTTTAAATCGTCATATCTCGTTAACCGAGCGTCTAAACAGGTCCAAACTTGCAAAATTCAAAATTCTCTAAAAACAAAACTACAAGTCCAAAACTTATAGAAAATACATTTTTGTGATCTGTGAGTCGATATCCTTCGCATACAATTCAATTGGAGTTGAAAAATTCATTTTTGAAGAAAATGACATTTCAAAATCTTCAAATCGTCATATCTCGTTAACCGAGCGTCTAAACAGGTCAAAACTTGCAAAATTCAAAATTCTCTAAAAACAAAACTACAAGTCCAAAACTTATAGAAAATACATTTTTGTGCTCTGTGAGTCGATATCCTTCGCATACAATTCAATTTGAGTTGAAAAATTCATTTTTGAAGAAAATGACATTTCAAAATCTTTAAATCGTCATATCTCGTTAACCGAGCGTCTAAACAGGTCAAAACTTGCAAAATTCAAAATTCTCTAAAAACAAAACTACAAGTCCAAAACTTATAGAAAATACATTTTTGTGATCTGTGAGTCGATATCCTTCGCATACAATTCAATTGGAGTTGAAAAATTCATTTTTGAAGAAAATGACATTTCAAAATCTTCAAATCGTCATATCTCGTTAACCGAGCGTCTAAACAGGTCAAAACTTGCAAAATTCAAAATTCTCTAAAAACAAAACTACAAGTCCAAAACTTATAGAAAATACATTTTTGTGCTCTGTGAGTCGATATCCTTCGCATACAATTCAATTGGAGTTGAAAAATTCATTTTTGAAGAAAATGACATTTCAAAATCTTCAAATCGTCATATCTCGTTAACCGAGCGTCTAAACAGGTCAAAACTTGCAAAATTCAAAATTCTCTAAAAACAAAACTACAAGTCCAAAACTTATAGAAAATACATTTTTGTGATCTGTGAGTCGATATCCTTCGCATACAATTCAATTGGAGTTGAAAAATTCATTTTTGAAGAAAATGACATTTCAAAATCTTTAAATCGTCATATCTCGTTAACCGAGCGTCTAAACAGGTCAAAACTTGCAAAATTCAAAATTCTCTAAAAACAAAACTACATGTCCAAAACTTATAGAAAATACATTTTTTTGCTCTGTGAGTCGATATCCTTCGCATACAATTCAATTGGAGTTAAAAAATTCATTTTTGAAGAAAATGACATTTCAAAATCTTTAAATCGTCATATCTCGTTAACCGAGCGTCTAAACAGGTCAAAACTTGCAAAATTCAAAATTCTCTAAAAACAAAACTACAAGTCCAAAACTTATAGAAAATACATTTTTGTGATCTGTGAGTCGATATCCTTCGCATACAATTCAATTGGAGTTGAAAAATTCATTTTTGAAGAAAATGACATTTCAAAATCTTTAAATCGTCATATCTCGTTAACCGAGCGTCTAAACAGGTCAAAACTTGCAAAATTCAAAATTCTCTAAAAACAAAACTACAAGTCCAAAACTTATAGAAAATACATTTTTGTGATCTGTGAGTCGATATCCTTCGCATACAATTCAATTGGAGTTGAAAAATTCATTTTTGAAGAAAATGACATTTCAAAATCTTTAAATCGTCATATCTCGTTAACCGAGCGTCTAAACAGGTCAAAACTTGCAAAATTCAAAATTCTCTAAAAACAAAACTACAAGTCCAAAACTTATAGAAAATACATTTTTGTGCTCTGTGAGTCGATATCCTTCGCATACAATTCAATTGGAGTTGAAAAATTCATTTTTGAAGAAAATGACATTTCAAAATCTTTAAATCGTCATATCTCGTTAACCGAGCGTCTAAACAGGTCAAAACTTGCAAAATTCAAAATTCTCTAAAAACAAAACTACAAGTCCAAAACTTATAGAAAATACATTTTTGTGATCTGTGAGTCGATATCCTTCGCATACAATTCAATTGGAGTTGAAAAATTCATTTTTGAAGAAAATGACATTTCAAAATCTTTAAATCGTCATATCTCGTTAACCGAGCGTCTAAACAGGTCAAAACTTGCAAAATTCAAAATTCTCTAAAAACAAAACTACATGTCCAAAACTTATAGAAAATACATTTTTTTGCTCTGTGAGTCGATATCCTTCGCATACAATTCAATTGGAGTTAAAAAATTCATTTTTGAAGAAAATGACATTTCAAAATCTTTAAATCGTCATATCTCGTTAACCGAGCGTCTAAACAGGTCAAAACTTGCAAAATTCAAAATTCTCTAAAAACAAAACTACAAGTCCAAAACTTATAGAAAATACATTTTTGTGATCTGTGAGTCGATATCCTTCGCATACAATTCAATTGGAGTTGAAAAATTCATTTTTGAAGAAAATGACATTTCAAAATCTTTAAATCGTCATATCTCGTTAACCGAGCGTCTAAACAGGTCAAAACTTGCAAAATTCAAAATTCTCTAAAAACAAAACTACATGTCCAAAACTTATAGAAAATACATTTTTGTGCTCTGTGAGTCGATATCCTTCGCATACAATTCAATTGGAGTTAAAAAATTCATTTTTGAAGAAAATGACATTTCAAAATCTTTAAATCGTCATATCTCGTTAACCGAGCGTCTAAACAGGTCAAAACTTGCAAAATTCAAAATTCTCTAAAAACAAAACTACAAGTCCAAAACTTATAGAAAATACATTTTTTTGCTCTGTGAGTCGATATCCTTCGCATACAATTCAATTGGAGTTAAAAAATTCATTTTTGAAGAAAATGACATTTCAAAATCTTTAAATCGTCATATCTCGTTAACCGAGCGTCTAAACAGGTCAAAACTTGCAAAATTCAAAATTCTCTAAAAACAAAACTACAAGTCCAAAACTTATAGAAAATACATTTTTGTGATCTGTGAGTCGATATCCTTCGCATACAATTCAATTGGAGTTGAAAAATTCATTTTTGAAGAAAATGACATTTCAAAATCTTTAAATCGTCATATCTCGTTAACCGAGCGTCTAAACAGGTCAAAACTTGCAAAATTCAAAATTCTCTAAAAACAAAACTACATGTCCAAAACTTATAGAAAATACATTTTTTTGCTCTGTGAGTCGATATCCTTCGCATACAATTCAATTGGAGTTAAAAAATTCATTTTTGAAGAAAATGACATTTCAAAATCTTTAAATCGTCATATCTCGTTAACCGAGCGTCTAAACAGGTCAAAACTTGCAAAATTCAAAATTCTCTAAAAACAAAACTACATGTCCAAAACTTATAGAAAATACATTTTTGTGATCTGTGAGTCGATATCCTTCGCATACAATTCAATTGGAGTTGAAAAATTCATTTTTGAAGAAAATGACATTTCAAAATCTTTAAATCGTCATATCTCGTTAACCGAGCGTCTAAACAGGTCAAAACTTGCAAAATTCAAAATTCTCTAAAAACAAAACTACAAGTCCAAAACTTATAGAAAATACATTTTTGTGATCTGTGAGTCGATATCCTTCGCATACAATTCAATTGGAGTTGAAAAATTCATTTTTGAAGAAAATGACATTTCAAAATCTTTAAATCGTCATATCTCGTTAACCGAGCGTCTAAACAGGTCAAAACTTGCAAAATTCAAAATTCTCTAAAAACAAAACTACAAGTCCAAAACTTATAGAAAATACATTTTTGTGCTCTGTGAGTCGATATCCTTCGCATACAATTCAATTGGAGTTGAAAAATTCATTTTTGAAGAAAATGACATTTCAAAATCTTTAAATCGTCATATCTCGTTAACCGAGCGTCTAAACAGGTCAAAACTTGCAAAATTCAAAATTCTCTAAAAACAAAACTACAAGTCCAAAACTTATAGAAAATACATTTTTGTGATCTGTGAGTCGATATCCTTCGCATACAATTCAATTGGAGTTGAAAAATTCATTTTTGAAGAAAATGACATTTCAAAATCTTTAAATCGTCATATCTCGTTAACCGAGCGTCTAAACAGGTCAAAACTTGCAAAATTCAAAATTCTCTAAAAACAAAACTACAAGTCCAAAACTTATAGAAAATACATTTTTGTGATCTGTGAGTCGATATCCTTCGCATACAATTCAATTGGAGTTGAAAAATTCATTTTTGAAGAAAATGACATTTCAAAATCTTCAAATCGTCATATCTCGTTAACCGAGCGTCTAAACAGGTCAAAACTTGCAAAATTCAAAATTCTCTAAAAACAAAACTACAAGTCCAAAACTTATAGAAAATACATTTTTGTGCTCTGTGAGTCGATATCCTTCGCATACAATTCAATTGGAGTTGAAAAATTCATTTTTGAAGAAAATGACATTTCAAAATCTTTAAATCGTCATATCTCGTTAACCGAGCGTCTAAACAGGTCAAAACTTGCAAAATTCAAAATTCTCTAAAAACAAAACTACAAGTCCAAAACTTATAGAAAATACATTTTTGTGATCTGTGAGTCGATATCCTTCGCATACAATTCAATTGGAGTTGAAAAATTCATTTTTGAAGAAAATGACATTTCAAAATCTTTAAATCGTCATATCTCGTTAACCGAGCGTCTAAACAGGTCAAAACTTGCAAAATTCAAAATTCTCTAAAAACAAAACTACATGTCCAAAACTTATAGAAAATACATTTTTTTGCTCTGTGAGTCGATATCCTTCGCATACAATTCAATTGGAGTTAAAAAATTCATTTTTGAAGAAAATGACATTTCAAAATCTTTAAATCGTCATATCTCGTTAACCGAGCGTCTAAACAGGTCAAAACTTGCAAAATTCAAAATACTCTAAAAACAAAACTACAAGTCCAAAACTTATAGAAAATACATTTTTGTGATCTGTGAGTCGATATCCTTCGCATACAATTCAATTGGAGTTGAAAAATTCATTTTTGAAGAAAATGACATTTCAAAATCTTTAAATCGTCATATCTCGTTAACCGAGCGTCTAAACAGGTCAAAACTTGCAAAATTCAAAATTCTCTAAAAACAAAACTACAAGTCCAAAACTTATAGAAAATACATTTTTGTGATCTGTGAGTCGATATCCTTCGCATACAATTCAATTGGAGTTGAAAAATTCATTTTTGAAGAAAATGACATTTCAAAATCTTTAAATCGTCATATCTCGTTAACCGAGCGTCTAAACAGGTCAAAACTTGCAAAATTCAAAATTCTCTAAAAACAAAACTACAAGTCCAAAACTTATAGAAAATACATTTTTGTGATCTGTGAGTCGATATCCTTCGCATACAATTCAATTGGAGTTGAAAAATTCATTTTTGAAGAAAATGACATTTCAAAATCTTTAAATCGTCATATCTCGTTAACCGAGCGTCTAAACAGGTCAAAACTTGCAAAATTCAAAATTCTCTAAAAACAAAACTACATGTCCAAAACTTATAGAAAATACATTTTTGTGATCTGTGAGTCGATATCCTTCGCATACAATTCAATTGGAGTTGAAAAATTCATTTTTGAAGAAAATGACATTTCAAAATCTTTAAATCGTCATATCTCGTTAACCGAGCGTCTAAACAGGTCAAAACTTGCAAAATTCAAAATTCTCTAAAAACAAAACTACAAGTCCAAAACTTATAGAAAATACATTTTTGTGATCTGTGAGTCGATATCCTTCGCATACAATTCAATTGGAGTTGAAAAATTTATTTTTGAAGAAAATGACATTTCAAAATCTTTAAATCGTCATATCTCGTTAACCGAGCGTCTAAACAGGTCAAAACTTGCAAAATTCAAAATTCTCTAAAAACAAAACTACAAGTCCAAAACTTATAGAAAATAAATTTTTGTGATCTGTGAGTCGATATCCTTCGCATACAATTCAATTGGAGTTGAAAAATTCATTTTTGAAGAAAATGACATTTCAAAATCTTTAAATCGTCATATCTCGTTAACCGAGCGTCTAAACAGGTCAAAACTTGCAAAATTCAAAATTCTCTAAAAACAAAACTACAAGTCCAAAACTTATAGAAAATACATTTTTGTGATCTGTGAGTCGATATCCTTCGCATACAATTCAATTGGAGTTGAAAAATTCATTTTTGAAGAAAATGACATTTCAAAATCTTTAAATCGTCATATCTCGTTAACCGAGCGTCTAAACAGGTCAAAACTTGCAAAATTCAAAATTCTCTAAAAACAAAACTACAAGTCCAAAACTTATAGAAAATACATTTTTGTGATCTGTGAGTCGATATCCTTCGCATACAATTCAATTGGAGTTGAAAAATTCATTTTTGAAGAAAATGACATTTCAAAATCTTTAAATCGTCATATCTCGTTAACCGAGCGTCTAAACAGGTCAAAACTTGCAAAATTCAAAATTCTCTAAAAACAAAACTACAAGTCCAAAACTTATAGAAAATACATTTTTGTGATCTGTGAGTCGATATCCTTCGCATACAATTCAATTGGAGTTGAAAAATTCATTTTTGAAGAAAATGACATTTCAAAATCTTTAAATCGTCATATCTCGTTAACCGAGCGTCTAAACAGGTCAAAACTTGCAAAATTCAAAATTCTCTAAAAACAAAACTACAAGTCCAAAACTTATAGAAAATACATTTTTGTGATCTGTGAGTCGATATCCTTCGCATACAATTCAATTGGAGTTGAAAAATTCATTTTTGAAGAAAATGACATTTCAAAATCTTTAAATCGTCATATCTCGTTAACCGAGCGTCTAAACAGGTCAAAACTTGCAAAATTCAAAATTCTCTAAAAACAAAACTACAAGTCCAAAACTTATAGAAAATACATTTTTGTGATCTGTGAGTCGATATCCTTCGCATACAATTCAATTGGAGTTGAAAAATTCATTTTTGAAGAAAATGACATTTCAAAATCTTTAAATCGTCATATCTCGTTAACCGAGCGTCTAAACAGGTCAAAACTTGCAAAATTCAAAATTCTCTAAAAACAAAACTACAAGTCCAAAACTTATAGAAAATACATTTTTGTGATCTGTGAGTCGATATCCTTCGCATACAATTCAATTGGAGTTGAAAAATTCATTTTTGAAGAAAATGACATTTCAAAATCTTTAAATCGTCATATCTCGTTAACCGAGCGTCTAAACAGGTCAAAACTTGCAAAATTCAAAATTCTCTAAAAACAAAACTACAAGTCCAAAACTTATAGAAAATACATTTTTGTGATCTGTGAGTCGATATCCTTCGCATACAATTCAATTGGAGTTGAAAAATTCATTTTTGAAGAAAATGACATTTCAAAATCTTTAAATCGTCATATCTCGTTAACCGAGCGCTAAACAGGTCAAAACTTGCAAAATTCAAAATTCTCTAAAAACAAAACTACAAGTCCAAAACTTATAGAAAATACATTTTTGTGATCTGTGAGTCGATATCCTTCGCATACAATTCAATTGGAGTTGAAAAATTCATTTTTGAAGAAAATGACATTTCAAAATCTTTAAATCGTCATATCTCGTTAACCGAGCGTCTAAACAGGTCAAAACTTGCAAAATTCAAAATTCTCTAAAAACAAAACTACAAGTCCAAAACTTATAGAAAATACATTTTTGTGATCTGTGAGTCGATATCCTTCGCATACAATTCAATTGGAGTTGAAAAATTCATTTTTGAAGAAAATGACATTTCAAAATCTTTAAATCGTCATATCTCGTTAACCGAGCGTCTAAACAGGTCAAAACTTGCAAAATTCAAAATTCTCTAAAAACAAAACTACAAGTCCAAAACTTATAGAAAATACATTTTTGTGATCTGTGAGTCGATATCCTTCGCATACAATTCAATTGGAGTTGAAAAATTCATTTTTGAAGAAAATGACATTTCAAAATCTTTAAATCGTCATATCTCGTTAACCGAGCGTCTAAACAGGTCAAAACTTGCAAAATTCAAAATTCTCTAAAAACAAAACTACAAGTCCAAAACTTATAGAAAATACATTTTTGTGATCTGTGAGTCGATATCCTTCGCATACAATTCAATTGGAGTTGAAAAATTCATTTTTGAAGAAAATGACATTTCAAAATCTTTAAATCGTCATATCTCGTTAACCGAGCGTCTAAACAGGTCAAAACTTGCAAAATTCAAAATTCTCTAAAAACAAAACTACAAGTCCAAAACTTATAGAAAATAAATTTTTGTGATCTGTGAGTCGATATCCTTCGCATACAATTCAATTGGAGTTGAAAAATTCATTTTTGAAGAAAATGACATTTCAAAATCTTTAAATCGTCATATCTCGTTAACCGAGCGTCTAAACAGGTCAAAACTTGCAAAATTCAAAATTCTCTAAAAACAAAACTACAAGTCCAAAACTTATAGAAAATACATTTTTGTGATCTGTGAGTCGATATCCTTCGCATACAATTCAATTGGAGTTGAAAAATTCATTTTTGAAGAAAATGACATTTCAAAATCTTTAAATCGTCATATCTCGTTAACCGAGCGTCTAAACAGGTCAAAACTTGCAAAATTCAAAATTCTCTAAAAACAAAACTACAAGTCCAAAACTTATAGAAAATACATTTTTGTGATCTGTGAGTCGATATCCTTCGCATACAATTCAATTGGAGTTGAAAAATTCATTTTTGAAGAAAATGACATTTCAAAATCTTTAAATCGTCATATCTCGTTAACCGAGCGTCTAAACAGGTCAAAACTTGCAAAATTCAAAATTCTCTAAAAACAAAACTACAAGTCCAAAACTTATAGAAAATACATTTTTGTGATCTGTGAGTCGATATCCTTCGCATACAATTCAATTGGAGTTGAAAAATTCATTTTTGAAGAAAATGACATTTCAAAATCTTTAAATCGTCATATCTCGTTAACCGAGCGTCTAAACAGGTCAAAACTTGCAAAATTCAAAATTCTCTAAAAACAAAACTACAAGTCCAAAACTTATAGAAAATACATTTTTGTGATCTGTGAGTCGATATCCTTCGCATACAATTCAATTGGAGTTGAAAAATTCATTTTTGAAGAAAATGACATTTCAAAATCTTTAAATCGTCATATCTCGTTAACCGAGCGTCTAAACAGGTCAAAACTTGCAAAATTCAAAATTCTCTAAAAACATAACTACAAGTCCAAAACTTATAGAAAATACATTTTTGTGATCTGTGAGTCGATATCCTTCGCATACAATTCAATTGGAGTTGAAAAATTCATTTTTGAAGAAAATGACATTTCAAAATCTTTAAATCGTCATATCTCGTTAACCGAGCGTCTAAACAGGTCAAAACTTGCAAAATTCAAAATTCTCTAAAAACAAAACTACAAGTCCAAAACTTATAGAAAATACATTTTTGTGATCTGTGAGTCGATATCCTTCGCATACAATTCAATTGGAGTTGAAAAATTCATTTTTGAAGAAAATGACATTTCAAAATCTTTAAATCGTCATATCTCGTTAACCGAGCGTCTAAACAGGTCAAAACTTGCAAAATTCAAAATTCTCTAAAAACAAAACTACAAGTCCAAAACTTATAGAAAATAAATTTTTGTGATCTGTGAGTCGATATCCTTCGCATACAATTCAATTGGAGTTGAAAAATTCATTTTTGAAGAAAATGACATTTCAAAATCTTTAAATCGTCATATCTCGTTAACCGAGCGTCTAAACAGGTCAAAACTTGCAAAATTCAAAATTCTCTAAAAACAAAACTACAAGTCCAAAACTTATAGAAAATACATTTTTGTGATCTGTGAGTCGATATCCTTCGCATACAATTCAATTGGAGTTGAAAAATTCATTTTTGAAGAAAATGACATTTCAAAATCTTTAAATCGTCATATCTCGTTAACCGAGCGTCTAAACAGGTCAAAACTTGCAAAATTCAAAATTCTCTAAAAACAAAACTACATGTCCAAAACTTATAGAAAATACATTTTTGTGCTCTGTGAGTCGATATCCTTCGCCTACAATTCAATTGGAGTTGAAAAATTCATTTTTGAAGAAAATGACATTTCAAAATCTTTAAATCGTCATATCTCGTTAACCGAGCGTCTAAACAGGTCAAAACTTGCAAAATTCAAAATTCTCTAAAAACAAAACTACAAGTCCAAAACTTATAGAAAATACATTTTTGTGATCTGTGAGTCGATATCCTTCGCATACAATTCAATTGGAGTTGAAAAATTCATTTTTGAAGAAAATGACATTTCAAAATCTTTAAATCGTCATATCTCGTTAACCGAGCGCTAAACAGGTCAAAACTTGCAAAATTCAAAATTCTCTAAAAACAAAACTACAAGTCCAAAACTTATAGAAAATACATTTTTGTGATCTGTGAGTCGATATCCTTCGCATACAATTCAATTGGAGTTGAAAAATTCATTTTTGAAGAAAATGACATTTCAAAATCTTTAAATCGTCATATCTCGTTAACCGAGCGTCTAAACAGGTCAAAACTTGCAAAATTCAAAATTCTCTAATAATAAAACTACATGTCCAAAACTTATAGAAAATACATTTTTGTGCTCTGTGAGTCGATATCCTTCGCATACAATTCAATTGGAGTTGAAAAATTCATTTTTGAAGAAAATGACATTTCAAAATCTTTAAATCGTCATATCTCGTTAACCGAACGTCTAAACAGGTCAAAACTTGCAAAATTCAAAATTCTCTAAAAACAAAACTGCAAGTCCAAAACTTATAGAAAATACATTTTTGTGATCTGTGAGTCGATATCCTTCGCATACAATTCAATTGGAGTTGAAAAATTCATTTTTGAAGAAAATGACATTTCAAAATCTTTAAATCGTCATATCTCGTTAACCGAGCGTCTAAACAGGTCAAAACTTGCAAAATTCAAAATTCTCTAAAAACAAAACTACAAGTCCAAAACTTATAGAAAATACATTTTTGTGATCTGTGAGTCGATATCCTTCGCATACAATTCAATTGGAGTTGAAAAATTTATTTTTGAAGAAAATGACATTTCAAAATCTTTAAATCGTCATATCTCGTTAACCGAGCGTCTAAACAGGTCAAAACTTGCAAAATTCAAAATTCTCTAAAAACAAAACTACAAGTCCAAAACTTATAGAAAATACATTGTTGTGCTCTGTGAGTCGATATCCTTCGCATACAATTCAATTGGAGTTGAAAAATTCATTTTTGAAGAAAATGACATTTCAAAATCTTTAAATCGTCATATCTCGTTAACCGAGCGTCTAAACAGGTCAAAACTTGCAAAATTCAAAATTCTCTAAAAACAAAACTACAAGTCCAAAACTTATAGAAAATACATTTTTGTGATCTGTGAGTCGATATCCTTCGCATACAATTCAATTGGAGTTGAAAAATTCATTTTTGAAGAAAATGACATTTCAAAATCTTTAAATCGTCATATCTCGTTAACCGAGCGTCTAAACAGGTCAAAACTTGCAAAATTCAAAATTCTCTAAAAACAAAACTACAAGTCCAAAACTTATAGAAAATACATTTTTGTGCTCTGTGAGTCGATATCCTTCGCATACAATTCAATTGGAGTTGAAAAATTCATTTTTGAAGAAAATGACATTTCAAAATCTTTAAATCGTCATATCTCGTTAACCGAGCGTCTAAACAGGTCAAAACTTGCAAAATTCAAAATTCTCTAAAAACAAAACTACAAGTCAAAAACTTATAGAAAATACATTTTTGTGCTCTGTGAGTCGATATCCTTCGCATACAATTCAATTGGAGTTGAAAAATTCATTTTTGAAGAAAATGACATTTCAAAATCTTTAAATCGTCATATCTCGTTAACCGAGCGTCTAAACAGGTCAAAACTTGCAAAATTCAAAATTCTCTAAAAACAAAACTACAAGTCCAAAACTTATAGAAAATACATTTTTGTGATCTGTGAGTCGATATCCTTCGCATACAATTCAATTGGAGTTGAAAAATTTATTTTTGAAGAAAATGACATTTCAAAATCTTTAAATCGTCATATCTCGTTAACCGAGCGTCTAAACGGTCAAAACTTGCAAAATTCAAAATTCTCTAAAAACAAAACTACAAGTCCAAAACTTATAGAAAATACATTTTTGTGCTCTGTGAGTCGATATCCTTCGCATACAATTCAATTGGAGTTGAAAAATTCATTTTTGAAGAAAATGACATTTCAAAATCTTTAAATCGTCATATCTCGTTAACCGAGCGTCTAAACAGGTCAAAACTTGCAAAATTCAAAATTCTCTAATAACAAAACTACATGTCCAAAACTTATAGAAAATACATTTTTGTGCTCTGTGAGTCGATATCCTTTGCATACAATTCAATTGGAGTTGAAAAATTCATTTTTGAAGAAAATGACATTTCAAAATCTTTAAATCGTCATATCTCGTTAACCGAGCGTCTAAACAGGTCAAAACTTGCAAAATTCAAAATTCTCTAATAACAAAACTACATGTCCAAAACTTATAGAAAATACATTTTTGTGATCTGTGAGTCGATATCCTTCGCATACAATTCAATTGGAGTTGAAAAATTCATTTTTGAAGAAAATGACATTTCAAAATCTTTAAATCGTCATATCTCGTTAACCGAGCGTCTAAACAGGTCAAAACTTGCAAAATTCAAAATTCTCTAAAAACAAAACTACAAGTCCAAAACTTATAGAAAATACATTTTTGTGCTCTGTGAGTCGATATCCTTCGCATACAATTCAATTGGAGTTGAAAAATTCATTTTTGAAGAAAATGACATTTCAAAATCTTTAAATCGTCATATCTCGTTAGCCGAGCGTCTAAACAGGTCAAAACTTGCAAAATTCAAAATTCTCTAATAACAAAACTACATGTCCAAAACTTATAGAAAATACATTTTTGTGCTCTGTGAGTCGATATCCTTTGCATACAATTCAATTGGAGTTGAAAAATTAATTTTTGAAGAAAATGACATTTCAAAATCTTTAAATCGTCATATCTCGTTAACCGAGCGTCTAAACAGGTCAAAACTTGCAAAATTCAAAATTCTCTAAAAACAAAACTACAAGTCCAAAACTTATAGAAAATACATTTTTGTGATCTGTGAGTCGATATCCTTCGCATACAATTCAATTGGAGTTGAAAAATTCATTTTTGAAGAAAATGACATTTCAAAATCTTTAAATCGTCATATCTCGTTAACCGAGCGTCTAAACAGGTCAAAACTTGCAAAATTCAAAATTCTCTAAAAACAAAACTACAAGTCCAAAACT
This sequence comes from Episyrphus balteatus, assembly GCF_945859705.1. Classification (NCBI taxonomy): domain Eukaryota; kingdom Metazoa; phylum Arthropoda; class Insecta; order Diptera; family Syrphidae; genus Episyrphus; species Episyrphus balteatus. The sequence continues at coordinate 38,655,060 of NC_079135.1, forward strand.
TATAGAAAATACATTTTTGTGATCTGTGAGTCGATATCCTTCGCATACAATTCAATTGGAGTTGAAAAATTCATTTTTGAAGAAAATGACATTTCAAAATCTTTAAATCGTCATATCTCGTTAACCGAGCGTCTAAACAGGTCAAAACTTGCAAAATTCAAAATTCTCTAATAACAAAACTACATGTCCAAAACTTATAGAAAATACATTTTTGTGCTCTGTGAGTCGATATCCTTCGCATACAATTCAATTGGAGTTGAAAAATTCATTTTTGAAGAAAATGACATTTCAAAATCTTTAAATCGTCATATCTCGTTAACCGAACGTCTAAACAGGTCAAAACTTGCAAAATTCAAAATTCTCTAAAAACAAAACTGCAAGTCCAAAACTTATAGAAAATACATTTTTGTGATCTGTGAGTCGATATCCTTCGCATACAATTCAATTGGAGTTGAAAAATTCATTTTTGAAGAAAATGACATTTCAAAATCTTTAAATCGTCATATCTCGTTAACCGAGCGTCTAAACAGGTCAAAACTTGCAAAATTCAAAATTCTCTAAAAACAAAACTACAAGTCCAAAACTTATAGAAAATACATTTTTGTGATCTGTGAGTCGATATCCTTCGGCATACAATTCAATTGGAGTTGAAAAATTTATTTTTGAAGAAAATGACATTTCAAAATCTTTAAATCGTCATATCTCGTTAACCGAGCGTCTAAACAGGTCAAAACTTGCAAAATTCAAAATTCTCTAAAAACAAAACTACAAGTCCAAAACTTATAGAAAATACATTTTTGTGCTCTGTGAGTCGATATCCTTCGCATACAATTCAATTGGAGTTGAAAAATTCATTTTTGAAGAAAATGACATTTCAAAATCTTTAAATCGTCATATCTCGTTAACCGAGCGTCTAAACAGGTCAAAACTTGCAAAATTCAAAATTCTCTAAAAACAAAACTACAAGTCCAAAACTTATAGAAAATAAATTTTTGTGATCTGTGAGTCGATATCCTTCGCATACAATTCAATTGGAGTTGAAAAATTCATTTTTGAAGAAAATGACATTTCAAAATCTTTAAATCGTCATATCTCGTTAACCGAACGTCTAAACAGGTCAAAACTTGCAAAATTCAAAATTCTCTAAAAACAAAACTACAAGTCCAAAACTTATAGAAAATACATTTTTGTGATCTGTGAGTCGATATCCTTCGCATACAATTTAATTGGAGTTGAAAAATTCATTTTTGAAGAAAATGACATTTCAAAATCTTTAAATCGTCATATCTCGTTAACCGAGCGTCTAAACAGGTCAAAACTTGCAAAATTCAAAATTCTCTAAAAACAAAACTACATGTCCAAAACTTATAGAAAATACATTTTTGTGATCTGTGAGTCGATATCCTTCGCATACAATTCAATTGGAGTTGAAAAATTCATTTTTGAAGAAAATGACATTTCAAAATCTTTAAATCGTCATATCTCGTTAACCGAGCGTCTAAACAGGTCAAAACTTGCAAAATTAAAAATTCTCTAAAAACAAAACTACAAGTCCAAAACTTATAGAAAATACATTTTTGTGATCTGTGAGTCGATATCCTTCGCATACAATTCAATTGGAGTTGAAAAATTCATTTTTGAGGAAAATGACATTTCAAAATCTTTAAATCGTCATATCTCGTTAACCGAGCGTCTAAACAGGTCAAAACTTGCAAAATTCAAAATTCTCTAAAAACAAAACTACAAGTCAAAAACTTATAGAAAATACATTTTTGTGATCTGTGAGTCGATATCCTTCGCATACAATTCAATTGGAGTTGAAAAATTCATTTTTGAAGAAAATGACATTTCAAAATCTTTAAATCGTCATATCTCGTTAACCGAGCGTCTAAACAGGTCAAAACTTGCAAAATTCAAAATTCTCTAAAAACAAAACTACAAGTCCAAAACTTATAGAAAATACATTTTTGTGATCTGTGAGTCGATATCCTTCGCATACAATTCAATTGGAGTTGAAAAATTCATTTTTGAAGAAAATGACATTTCAAAATCTTTAAATCGTCATATCTCGTTAACCGAGCGTCTAAACAGGTCAAAACTTGCAAAATTCAAAATTCTCTAAAAACAAAACTACAAGTCCAAAACTTATAGAAAATACATTTTTGTGCTCTGTGAGTCGATATCCTTCGCATACAATTCAATTGGAGTTGAAAAATTAATTTTTGAAGAAAATGACATTTCAAAATCTTTAAATCGTCATATCTCGTTAACCGAGCGTCTAAACAGGTCAAAACTTGCAAAATTCAAAATTCTCTAAAAACAAAACTACAAGTCCAAAACTTATAGAAAATACATTTTTGTGATCTGTGAGTCGATATCCTTCGCATACAATTCAATTGGAGTTGAAAAATTCATTTTTGAAGAAAATGACATTTCAAAATCTTTAAATCGTCATATCTCGTTAACCGAGCGTCTAAACAGGTCAAAACTTGCAAAATTCAAAATTCTCTAAAAACAAAACTACAAGTCCAAAACTTATAGAAAATACATTTTTGTGCTCTGTGAGTCGATATCCTTCGCATACAATTCAATTGGAGTTGAAAAATTAATTTTTGAAGAAAATGACATTTCAAAATCTTTAAATCGTCATATCTCGTTAACCGAGCGTCTAAACAGGTCAAAACTTGCAAAATTCAAAATTCTCTAAAAACAAAACTACAAGTCCAAAACTTATAGAAAATACATTTGTGATCTGTGAGTCGATATCCTTCGCATACAATTCAATTGGAGTTGAAAAATTCATTTTTGAAGAAAATGACATTTCAAAATCTTTAAATCGTCATATCTCGTTAACCGAACGTCTAAACAGGTCAAAACTTGCAAAATTCAAAATTCTCTAAAAACAAAACTACAAGTCCAAAACTTATAGAAAATACATTTTTGTGATCTGTGAGTCGATATCCTTCGCATACAATTTAATTGGAGTTGAAAAATTCATTTTTGAAGAAAATGACATTTCAAAATCTTTAAATCGTCATATCTCGTTAACCGAGCGTCTAAACAGGTCAAAACTTGCAAAATTCAAAATTCTCTAAAAACAAAACTACATGTCCAAAACTTATAGAAAATACATTTTTGTGATCTGTGAGTCGATATCCTTCGCATACAATTCAATTGGAGTTGAAAAATTCATTTTTGAAGAAAATGACATTTCAAAATCTTTAAATCGTCATATCTCGTTAACCGAGCGTCTAAACAGGTCAAAACTTGCAAAATTCAAAATTCTCTAAAAACAAAACTACAAGTCCAAAACTTATAGAAAATACATTTTTGTGATCTGTGAGTCGATATCCTTCGCATACAATTCTATTGGAGTTGAAAAATTCATTTTTGAGGAAAATGACATTTCAAAATCTTTAAATCGTCATATCTCGTTAACCGAGCGTCTAAACAGGTCAAAACTTGCAAAATTCAAAATTCTCTAAAAACAAAACTACAAGTCAAAAACTTATAGAAAATACATTTTTGTGATCTGTGAGTCGATATCCTTCGCATACAATTCAATTGGAGTTGAAAAATTCATTTTTGAAGAAAATGACATTTCAAAATCTTTAAATCGTCATATCTCGTTAACCGAGCGTCTAAACAGGTCAAAACTTGCAAAATTCAAAATTCTCTAAAAACAAAACTACAAGTCCAAAACTTATAGAAAATACATTTTTGTGCTCTGTGAGTCGATATCCTTCGCATACAATTCAATTGGAGTTGAAAAATTCATTTTTGAAGAAAATGACATTTCAAAATCTTTAAATCGTCATATCTCGTTAACCGAGCGTCTAAACAGGTAAAAACTTGCAAAATTCAAAATTCTCTAAAAACAAAACTACAAGTCCAAAACTTATAGAAAATACATTTTTGTGCTCTGTGAGTCGATATCCTTCGCATACAATTCAATTGGAGTTGAAAAATTCATTTTTGAAGAAAATGACATTTCAAAATCTTTAAATCGTCATATCTCGTTAACCGAGCGTCTAAACAGGTCAAAACTTGCAAAATTCAAAATTCTCTAAAAACAAAACTACAAGTCCAAAACTTATAGAAAATACATTTTTGTGATCTGTCAGTCGATATCCTTCGCATACAATTCAATTGCAGTTGAAAAATTTATTTTTGAAGAAAATGACATTTCAAAATCTTTAAATCGTCATATCTCGTTAACCGAGCGTCTAAACAGGTCAAAACTTGCAAAATTCAAAATTCTCTAAAAACAAAACTACAAGTCCAAAACTTATAGAAAATACATTTTTGTGCTCTGTGAGTCGATATCCTTCGCATACAATTCAATTGGAGTTGAAAAATTCATTTTTGAAGAAAATGACATTTCAAAATCTTTAAATCGTCATATCTCGTTAACCGAGCGTCTAAACAGGTCAAAACTTGCAAAATTCAAAATTCTCTAATAACAAAACTACATGTCCAAAACTAATAGAAAATACATTTTTGTGCTCTGTGAGTCGATATCCTTTGCATACAATTCAATTGGAGTTGAAAAATTCATTTTTGAAAAAAATGACATTTCAAAATCTTTAAATCGTCATATCTCGTTAACCGAGCGTCTAAACAGGTCAAAACTTGCAAAATTCAAAATTCTCTAATAACAAAACTACATGTCCAAAACTTATAGAAAATACATTTTTGTGATCTGTGAGTCGATATCCTTCGCATACAATTCAATTGGAGTTGAAAAATTCATTTTTGAAGAAAATGACATTTCAAAATCTTTAAATCGTCATATCTCGTTAACCGAGCGTCTAAACAGGTCAAAACTTGCAAAATTCAAAATTCTCTAAAAACAAAACTACAAGTCCAAAACTTATAGAAAATACATTTTTGTGCTCTGTGAGTCGATATCCTTCGCATACAATTCAATTGGAGTTGAAAAATTCATTTTTGAAGAAAATGACATTTCAAAATCTTTAAATCGTCATATCTCGTTAGCCGAGCGTCTAAACAGGTCAAAACTTGCAAAATTCAAAATTCTCTAATAACAAAACTACATGTCCAAAACTTATAGAAAATACATTTTTGTGCTCTGTGAGTCGATATCCTTTGCATACAATTCAATTGGAGTTGAAAAATTCATTTTTGAAGAAAATGACATTTCAAAATCTTTAAATCGTCATATCTCGTTAACCGAGCGTCTAAACAGGTCAAAACTTGCAAAATTCAAAATTCTCTAAAAACAAAACTACAAGTCCAAAACTTATAGAAAATACATTTTTGTGATCTGTGAGTCGATATCCTTCGCATACAATTCAATTGGAGTTGAAAAATTCATTTTTGAAGAAAATGACATTTCAAAATCTTTAAATCGTCATATCTCGTTAACCGAGCGTCTAAACAGGTCAAAACTTGCAAAATTCAAAATTCTCTAATAACAAAACTACATGTCCAAAACTTATAGAAAATACATTTTTGTGCTCTGTGAGTCGATATCCTTCGCATACAATTCAATTGGAGTTGAAAAATTAATTTTTGAAGAAAATGACATTTCAAAATCTTTAAATCGTCATATCTCGTTAACCGAGCGTCTAAACAGGTCAAAACTTGCAAAATTCAAAATTCTCTAAAAACAAAACTACAAGTCCAAAACTTATAGAAAATACATTTTTGTGATCTGTGAGTCGATATCCTTCGCATACAATTCAATTGGAGTTGAAAAATTCATTTTTGAAGAAAATGACATTTCAAAATCTTTAAATCGTCATATCTCGTTAACCGAACGTCTAAACAGGTCAAAACTTGCAAAATTCAAAATTCTCTAAAAACAAAACTACAAGTCCAAAACTTATAGAAAATACATTTTTGTGATCTGTGAGTCGATATCCTTCGCATACAATTCAATTGGAGTTGAAAAATTCATTTTTGAAGAAAATGACATTTCAAAATCTTTAAATCGTCATATCTCGTTAACCGAGCGTCTAAACAGGTCAAAACTTGCAAAATTCAAAATTCTCTAAAAACAAAACTACAAGTCAAAAACTTATAGAAAATACATTTTTGTGATCTGTGAGTCGATATCCTTCGCATACAATTCAATTGGAGTTGAAAAATTCATTTTTGAAGAAAATGACATTTCAAAATCTTTAAATCGTCATATCTCGTTAACCGAGCGTCTAAACAGGTCAAAGCTTGCAAAATTCAAAATTCTCTAAAAACAAAACTACAAGTCCAAAACTTATAGAAAATACATTTTTGTGATCTGTGAGTCGATATCCTTCGCATACAATTCAATTGGAGTTGAAAAATTCATTTTTGAGGAAAATGACATTTCAAAATCTTTAAATCGTCATATCTCGTTAACCGAGCGTCTAAACAGGTCAAAACTTGCAAAATTAAAAATTCTCTAAAAACAAAACTACAAGTCAAAAACTTATAGAAAATACATTTTTGTGCTCTGTGAGTCGATATCCTTCGCATACAATTCAATTGGAGTTGAAAATTTCATTTTTGAAGAAAATGACATTTCAAAATCTTTAAATCGTCATATCTCGTTAACCGAGCGTCTAAACAGGTCAAAACTTGCAAAATTCAAAATTCTCTAATAACAAAACTACATGTCCAAAACTTATAGAAAATACATTTTTGTGCTCTGTGAGTCGATATCCTTTGCATACAATTCAATTGGAGTTGAAAAATTCATTTTTGAAGAAAATGACATTTCAAAATCTTTAAATCGTCATATCTCGTTAACCGAGCGTCTAAACAGGTCAAAACTTGCAAAATTCAAAATTCTCTAAAAACAAAACTACAAGTCCAAAACTTATAGAAAATACATTTTTGTGATCTGTGAGTCGATATCCTTCGCATACAATTCAATTGGAGTTGAAAAATTCATTTTTGAAGAAAATGACATTTCAAAATCTTTAAATCGTCATATCTCGTTAACCGAGCGTCTAAACAGGTCAAAACTTGCAAAATTCAAAATTCTCTAAAAACAAAACTACAAGTCCAAAACTTATAGAAAATACATTTTTGTGATCTGTGAGTCGATATCCTTCGCATACAATTCAATTGGAGTTGAAAAATTCATTTTTGAAGAAAATGACATTTCAAAATCTTTAAATCGTCATATCTCGTTAACCGAGCGTCTAAACAGGTCAAAACTTGCAAAATTCAAAATTCTCTAAAAACAAAACTACAAGTCCAAAACTTATAGAAAATACATTTTTGTGCTCTGTGAGTCGATATCCTTCGCATACAATTCAATTGGAGTTGAAAAATTCATTTTTGAAGAAAATGACATTTCAAAATCTTTAAATCGTCATATCTCGTTAACCGAGCGTCTAAACAGGTCAAAACTTGCAAAATTCAAAATTCTCTAAAAACAAAACTACAAGTCCAAAACTTATAGAAAATACATTTTTGTGATCTGTGAGTCGATATCCTTCGCATACAATTCAATTGGAGTTGAAAAATTCATTTTTGAAGAAAATGACATTTCAAAATCTTTAAATCGTCATATCTCGTTAACCGAGCGTCTAAACAGGTCAAAACTTGCAAAATTCAAAATTCTCTAAAAACAAAACTACAAGTCCAAAACTTATAGAAAATACATTTTTGTGATCTGTGAGTCGATATCCTTCGCATACAATTCAATTGGAGTTGAAAAATTCATTTTTGAAGAAAATGACATTTCAAAATCTTTAAATCGTCATATCTCGTTAACCGAACGTCTAAACAGGTCAAAACTTGCAAAATTCAAAATTCTCTAAAAACAAAACTACAAGTCCAAAACTTATAGAAAATACATTTTTGTGATCTGTGAGTCGATATCCTTCGCATACAATTCAATTGGAGTTGAAAAATTCATTTTTGAAGAAAATGACATTTCAAAATCTTTAAATCGTCATATCTCGTTAACCGAGCGTCTAAACAGGTCAAAACTTGCAAAATTCAAAATTCTCTAAAAACAAAACTACAAGTCCAAAACTTATAGAAAATACATTTTTGTGCTCTGTGAGTCGATATCCTTCGCATACAATTCAATTGGAGTTGAAAAATTCATTTTTGAAGAAAATGACATTTCAAAATCTTTAAATCGTCATATCTCGTTAACCGAGCGTCTAAACAGGTCAAAACTTGCAAAATTCAAAATTCTCTAAAAACAAAACTACAAGTCCAAAACTTATAGAAAATACATTTTTGTGATCTGTGAGTCGATATCCTTCGCATACAATTCAATTGGAGTTGAAAAATTCATTTTTGAAGAAAATGACATTTCAAAATCTTTAAATCGTCATATCTCGTTAACCGAGCGTCTAAACAGGTCAAAACTTGCAAAATTCAAAATTCTCTAAAAACAAAACTACAAGTCCAAAACTTATAGAAAATACATTTTTGTGATCTGTGAGTCGATATCCTTCGCATACAATTCAATTGGAGTTGAAAAATTCATTTTTGAAGAAAATGACATTTCAAAATCTTTAAATCGTCATATCTCGTTAACCGAACGTCTAAACAGGTCAAAACTTGCAAAATTCAAAATTCTCTAAAAACAAAACTACAAGTCCAAAACTTATAGAAAATACATTTTTGTGATCTGTGAGTCGATATCCTTCGCATACAATTCAATTGGAGTTGAAAAATTCATTTTTGAAGAAAATGACATTTCAAAATCTTTAAATCGTCATATCTCGTTAACCGAGCGTCTAAACAGGTCAAAACTTGCAAAATTCAAAATTCTCTAAAAACAAAACTACATGTCCAAAACTTATAGAAAATACATTTTTGTGATCTGTGAGTCGATATCCTTCGCATACAATTCAATTGGAGTTGAAAAATTCATTTTTGAAGAAAATGACATTTCAAAATCTTTAAATCGTCATATCTCGTTAACCGAGCGTCTAAACAGGTCAAAACTTGCAAAATTCAAAATTCTCTAATAACAAAACTACATGTCCAAAACTTATAGAAAATACATTTTTGTGCTCTGTGAGTCGATATCCTTTGCATACAATTCAATTGGAGTTGAAAAATTAATTTTTGAAGAAAATGACATTTCAAAATCTTTAAATCGTCATATCTCGTTAACCGAGCGTCTAAACAGGTCAAAACTTGCAAAATTCAAAATTCTCTAAAAACAAAACTACAAGTCCAAAACTTATAGAAAATACATTTTTGTGATCTGTGAGTCGATATCCTTCGCATACAATTCAATTGGAGTTGAAAAATTCATTTTTGAAGAAAATGACATTTCAAAATCTTTAAATCGTCATATCTCGTTAACCGAGCGTCTAAACAGGTCAAAACTTGCAAAATTCAAAATTCTCTAAAAACAAAACTACAAGTCCAAAACTTATAGAAAATACATTTTTGTGATCTGTGAGTCGATATCCTTCGCATACAATTCAATTGGAGTTGAAAAATTCATTTTTGAAGAAAATGACATTTCAAAATCTTTAAATCGTCATATCTCGTTAACCGAGCGTCTAAACAGGTCAAAACTTGCAAAATTCAAAATTCTCTAAAAACAAAACTACAAGTCCAAAACTTATAGAAAATACATTTTTGTGATCTGTGAGTCGATATCCTTCGCATACAATTCAATTGGAGTTGAAAAATTCATTTTTGAAGAAAATGACATTTCAAAATCTTTAAATCGTCATATCTCGTTAACCGAGCGTCTAAACAGGTCAAAACTTGCAAAATTCAAAATTCTCTAAAAACAAAACTACATGTCCAAAACTTATAGAAAATACATTTTTGTGATCTGTGAGTCGATATCCTTCGCATACAATTCAATTGGAGTTGAAAAATTCATTTTTGAAGAAAATGACATTTCAAAATCTTTAAATCGTCATATCTCGTTAACCGAGCGTCTAAACAGGTCAAAACTTGCAAAATTCAAAATTCTCTAATAACAAAACTACATGTCCAAAACTTATAGAAAATACATTTTTGTGCTCTGTGAGTCGATATCCTTTGCATACAATTCAATTGGAGTTGAAAAATTAATTTTTGAAGAAAATGACATTTCAAAATCTTTAAATCGTCATATCTCGTTAACCGAGCGTCTAAACAGGTCAAAACTTGCAAAATTCAAAATTCTCTAAAAACAAAACTACAAGTCCAAAACTTATAGAAAATACATTTTTGTGATCTGTGAGTCGATATCCTTCGCATACAATTCAATTGGAGTTGAAAAATTCATTTTTGAAGAAAATGACATTTCAAAATCTTTAAATCGTCATATCTCGTTAACCGAGCGTCTAAACAGGTCAAAACTTGCAAAATTCAAAATTCTCTAAAAACAAAACTACAAGTCCAAAACTTATAGAAAATACATTTTTGTGATCTGTGAGTCGATATCCTTCGCATACAATTCAATTGGAGTTGAAAAATTCATTTTTGAAGAAAATGACATTTCAAAATCTTTAAATCGTCATATCTCGTTAACCGAGCGTCTAAACAGGTCAAAACTTGCAAAATTCAAAATTCTCTAATAACAAAACTACATGTCCAAAACTTATAGAAAATACATTTTTGTGCTCTGTGAGTCGATATCCTTTGCATACAATTCAATTGGAGTTGAAAAATTAATTTTTGAAGAAAATGACATTTCAAAATCTTTAAATCGTCATATCTCGTTAACCGAACGTCTAAACAGGTCAAAACTTGCAAAATTCAAAATTCTCTAAAAACAAAACTACAAGTCCAAAACTTATAGAAAATACATTTTTGTGATCTGTGAGTCGATATCCTTCGCATACAATTCAATTGGAGTTGAAAAATTCATTTTTGAAGAAAATGACATTTCAAAATCTTTAAATCGTCATATCTCGTTAACCGAGCGTCTAAACAGGTCAAAACTTGCAAAATTCAAAATTCTCTAAAAACAAAACTACAAGTCCAAAACTTATAGAAAATACATTTTTGTGATCTGTGAGTCGATATCCTTCGCATACAATTCAATTGGAGTTGAAAAATTCATTTTTGAGGAAAATGACATTTCAAAATCTTTAAATCGTCATATCTCGTTAACCGAGCGTCTAAACAGGTCAAAACTTGCAAAATTCAAAATTCTCTAAAAACAAAACTACAAGTCAAAAACTTATAGAAAATACATTTTTGTGATCTGTGAGTCGATATCCTTCGCATACAATTCAATTGGAGTTGAAAAATTAATTTTTGAAGAAAATGACATTTCAAAATCTTTAAATCGTCATATCTCGTTAACCGAGCGTTTAAACAGGTCAAAACTTGCAAAATTCAAAATTCTCTAAAAACAAAACTACAACTCCAAAACTTATAGAAAATACATTTTTGTGCTCTGTGAGTCGATATCCTTCGCATACAATTCAATTGGAGTTGAAAAATTCATTTTTGAAGAAAATGACATTTCAAAATCTTTAAATGGTCATATCTCGTTAACCGAGCGTCTAAACAGGTCAAAACTTGCAAAATTCAAAATTCTCTAAAAACAAAACTACAAGTCCAAAACTTATAGAAAATACATTTTTGTGATCTGTGAGTCGATATCCTTCGCATACAATTCAATTGGAGTTGAAAAATTCATTTTTGAAGAAAATGACATTTCAAAATCTTTAAATCGTCATATCTCGTTAACCGAGCGTCTAAACAGGTCAAAACTTGCAAAATTCAAAATTCTCTAATAACAAAACTACATGTCCAAAACTTATAGAAAATACATTTTTGTGCTCTGTGAGTCGATATCCTTTGCATACAATTCAATTGGAGTTGAAAAATTAATTTTTGAAGAAAATGACATTTCAAAATCTTTAAATCGTCATATCTCGTTAACCGAGCGTCTAAACAGGTCAAAACTTGCAAAATTCAAAATTCTCTAAAAACAAAACTACAAGCCCAAAACTTATAGAAAATACATTTTTGTGATCTGTGAGTCGATATCCTTCGCATACAATTCAATTGGAGTTGAAAAATTCATTTTTGAAGAAAATGACATTTCAAAATCTTTAAATCGTCATATCTCGTTAACCGAACGTCTAAACAGGTCAAAACTTGCAAAATTCAAAATTCTCTAAAAACAAAACTACAAGTCCAAAACTTATAGAAAATACATTTTTGTGATCTGTGAGTCGATATCCTTCGCATACAATTCAATTGGAGTTGAAAAATTCATTTTTGAAGAAAATGACATTTCAAAATCTTTAAATCGTCATATCTCGTTAACCGAGCGTCTAAACAGGTCAAAACTTGCAAAATTCAAAATTCTCTAAAAACAAAACTACATGTCCAAAACTTATAGAAAATACATTTTTGTGATCTGTGAGTCGATATCCTTCGCATACAATTCAATTGGAGTTGAAAAATTCATTTTTGAAGAAAATGACATTTCAAAATCTTTAAATCGTCATATCTCGTTAACCGAGCGTCTAAACAGGTCAAAACTTGCAAAATTCAAAATTCTCTAAAAACAAAACTACAAGTCCAAAACTTATAGAAAATACATTTTTGTGATCTGTGAGTCGATATCCTTCGCATACAATTCAATTGGAGTTGAAAAATTCATTTTTGAAGAAAATGACATTTCAAAATCTTTAAATCGTCATATCTCGTTAACCGAGCGTCTAAACAGGTCAAAACTGGCAAAATTCAAAATTCTCTAAAAACAAAACTACAAGTCCAAAACTTATAGAAAATACATTTTTGTGATCTGTGAGTCGATATCCTTCGCATACAATTCAATTGGAGTTGAAAAATTCATTTTTGAAGAAAATGACATTTCAAAATCTTTAAATCGTCATATCTCGTTAACCGAGCGTCTAAACAGGTCAAAACTTGCAAAATTCAAAATTCTCTAAAAACAAAACTACAAGTCCAAAACTTATAGAAAATACATTTTTGTGATCTGTGAGTCGATATCCTTCGCATACAATTCAATTGGAGTTGAAAAATTCATTTTTGAAGAAAATGACATTTCAAAATCTTTAAATCGTCATATCTCGTTAACCGAGCGTCTAAACAGGTCAAAACTTGCAAAATTCAAAATTCTCTAATAACAAAACTACATGTCCAAAACTTATAGAAAATACATTTTTGTGCTCTGTGAGTCGATATCCTTTGCATACAATTCAATTGGAGTTGAAAAATTAATTTTTGAAGAAAATGACATTTCAAAATCTTTAAATCGTCATATCTCGTTAACCGAGCGTCTAAACAGGTCAAAACTTGCAAAATTCAAAATTCTCTAAAAACAAAACTACAAGTCCAAAACTTATAGAAAATACATTTTTGTGATCTGTGAGTCGATATCCTTCGCATACAATTCAATTGGAGTTGAAAAATTCATTTTTGAAGAAAATGACATTTCAAAATCTTTAAATCGTCATATCTCGTTAACCGAACGTCTAAACAGGTCAAAACTTGCAAAATTCAAAATTCTCTAAAAACAAAACTACAAGTCCAAAACTTATAGAAAATACATTTTTGTGATCTGTGAGTCGATATCCTTCGCATACAATTTAATTGGAGTTGAAAAATTCATTTTTGAAGAAAATGACATTTCAAAATCTTTAAATCGTCATATCTCGTTAACCGAGCGTCTAAACAGGTCAAAACTTGCAAAATTCAAAATTCTCTAAAAACAAAACTACATGTCCAAAACTTATAGAAAATACATTTTTGTGATCTGTGAGTCGATATCCTTCGCATACAATTCAATTGGAGTTGAAAAATTCATTTTTGAAGAAAATGACATTTCAAAATCTTTAAATCGTCATATCTCGTTAACCGAGCGTCTAAACAGGTCAAAACTTGCAAAATTCAAAATTCTCTAAAAACAAAACTACAAGTCCAAAACTTATAGAAAATACATTTTTGTGATCTGTGAGTCGATATCCTTCGCATACAATTCAATTGGAGTTGAAAAATTCATTTTTGAAGAAAATGACATTTCAAAATCTTTAAATCGTCATATCTCGTTAGCCGAGCGTCTAAACAGGTCAAAACTTGCAAAATTCAAAATTCTCTAAAAACAAAACTACAAGTCCAAAACTTATAGAAAATACATTTTTGTGATCTGTGAGTCGATATCCTTCGCATACAATTCAATTGGAGTTGAAAAATTCATTTTTGAAGAAAATGACATTTCAAAATCTTTAAATCGTCATATCTCGTTAACCGAGCGTCTAAACAGGTCAAAACTTGCAAAATTCAAAATTCTCTAAAAACAAAACTACAAGTCCAAAACTTATAGAAAATACATTTTTGTGATCTGTGAGTCGATATCCTTCGCATACAATTCAATTGGAGTTGAAAAATTCATTTTTGAAGAAAATGACATTTCAAAATCTTTAAATCGTCATATCTCGTTAACCGAGCGTCTAAACAGGTCAAAACTTGCAAAATTCAAAATTCTCTAAAAACAAAACTACAAGTCCAAAACTTATAGAAAATACATTTTTGTGATCTGTGAGTCGATATCCTTCGCATACAATTCAATTGGAGTTGAAAAATTCATTTTTGAAGAAAATGACATTTCAAAATCTTTAAATCGTCATATCTCGTTAACCGAGCGTCTAAACAGGTCAAAACTTGCAAAATTCAAAATTCTCTAAAAACAAAACTACATGTCCAAAACTTATAGAAAATACATTTTTGTGCTCTGTGAGTCGATATCCTTCGCATACAATTCAATTGGAGTTGAAAAATTCATTTTTGAAGAAAATGACATTTCAAAATCTTTAAATCGTCATATCTCGTTAGCCGAGCGTCTAAACAGGTCAAAACTTGCAAAATTCAAAATTCTCTAAAAACAAAACTACAAGTCCAAAACTTATAGAAAATACATTTTTGTGATCTGTGAGTCGATATCCTTCGCATACAATTCAATTGGAGTTGAAAAATTCATTTTTGAAGAAAATGACATTTCAAAATCTTTAAATCGTCATATCTCGTTAACCGAGCGTCTAAACAGGTCAAAACTTGCAAAATTCAAAATTCTCTAAAAACAAAACTACAAGTCCAAAACTTATAGAAAATACATTTTTGTGATCTGTGAGTCGATATCCTTCGCATACAATTCAATTGGAGTTGAAAAATTCATTTTTGAAGAAAATGACATTTCAAAATCTTTAAATCGTCATATCTCGTTAACCGAGCGTCTAAACAGGTCAAAACTTGCAAAATTCAAAATTCTCTAACAACAAAACTACAAGTCCAAAACTTATAGAAAATACATTTTCTTCGCATACAATTCAATTGGAGTTGAAAAATTCATTTTTGAAGAAAATGACATTTCAAAATCTTTAAATCGTCATATCTCGTTAACCGAGCGTTTAAACAGGTCAAAACTTGCAAAATTCAAAATTCTCTAAAAACAAAACTACAACTCCAAAACTTATAGAAAATACATTTTTGTGCTCTGTGAGTCGATATCCTTCGCATACAATTCAATTGGAGTTGAAAAATTCATTTTTGAAGAAAATGACATTTCAAAATCTTTAAATCGTCATATCTCGTTAACCGAGCGTCTAAACAGGTCAAAACTTGCAAAATTCAAAATTCTCTAATAACAAAACTACATGTCCAAAACTTATAGAAAATACATTTTTGTGCTCTGTGAGTCGATATCCTTCGCATACAATTCAATTGGAGTTGAAAAATTCATTTTTGAAGAAAATGACATTTCAAAATCTTTAAATCGTCATATCTCGTTAACCGAGCGTCTAAACAGGTCAAAACTTGCAAAATTCAAAATTCTCTAAAAACAAAACTACAAGTCCAAAACTTATAGAAAATACATTTTTGTGATCTGTGAGTCGATATCCTTTGCATACAATTCAATTGGAGTTGAAAAATTAATTTTTGAAGAAAATGACATTTCAAAATCTTTAAATCGTCATATCTCGTTAACCGAGCGTCTAAACAGGTCAAAACTTGCAAAATTCAAAATTCTCTAAAAACAAAACTACAAGTCCAAAACTTATAGAAAATACATTTTTGTGATCTGTGAGTCGATATCCTTCGCATACAATTCAATTGGAGTTGAAAAATTTATTTTTGAAGAAAATGACATTTCAAAATCTTTAAATCGTCATATCTCGTTAACCGAGCGTCTAAACAGGTCAAAACTTGCAAAATTCAAAATTCTCTAAAAACAAAACTACAAGTCCAAAACTTATAGAAAATACATTTTTGTGATCTGTGAGTCGATATCCTTCGCATACAATTCAATTGGAGTTGAAAAATTTATTTTTGAAGAAAATGACATTTCAAAATCTTTAAATCGTCATATCTCGTTAACCGAGCGTCTAAACAGGTCAAAACTTGCAAAATTCAAAATTCTCTAAAAACAAAACTACAAGTCCAAAACTTATAGAAAATACATTTTTGTGATCTGTGAGTCGATATCCTTCGCATACAATTCAATTGGAGTTGAAAAATTCATTTTTGAAGAAAATGACATTTCAAAATCTTTAAATCGTCATATCTCGTTAACCGAGCGTCTAAACAGGTCAAAACTTGCAAAATTCAAAATTCTCTAAAAACAAAACTACATGTCCAAAACTTATAGAAAATACATTTTTGTGCTCTGTGAGTCGATATCCTTCGCATACAATTCAATTGGAGTTGAAAAATTCATTTTTGAAGAAAATGACATTTCAAAATCTTTAAATCGTCATATCTCGTTAACCGAGCGTCTAAACAGGTCAAAACTTGCAAAATTCAAAATTCTCTAAAAACAAAACTACAAGTCCAAAACTTATAGAAAATACATTTTTGTGATCTGTGAGTCGATATCCTTCGCATACAATTCAATTGGAGTTGAAAAATTCATTTTTGAAGAAAATGACATTTCAAAATCTTTAAATCGTCATATCTCGTTAACCGAGCGTCTAAACAGGTCAAAACTTGCAAAATTCAAAATTCTCTAAAAACAAAACTACAAGTCAAAAACTTATAGAAAATACATTTTTGTGATCTGTGAGTCGATATCCTTCGCATACAATTAAATTGGAGTTGAAAAATTCATTTTTGAAGAAAATGACATTTCAAAATCTTTAAATCGTCATATCTCGTTAACCGAGCGTCTAAACAGGTCAAAACTTGCAAAATTCAAAATTCTCTAAAAACAAAACTACAAGTCCAAAACTTATAGAAAATACATTTTTGTGATCTGTGAGTCGATATCCTTCGCATACAATTCAATTGGAGTTGAAAAATTTATTTTTGAAGAAAATGACATTTCAAAATCTTTAAATCGTCATATCTCGTTAACCGAGCGTCTAAACAGGTCAAAACTTGCAAAATTCAAAATTCTCTAAAAACAAAACTACAAGTCCAAAACTTATAGAAAATACATTTTTGTGATCTGTGAGTCGATATCCTTCGCATACAATTCAATTGGAGTTGAAAAATTCATTTTTGAAGAAAATGACATTTCAAAATCTTTAAATCGTCATATCTCGTTAACCGAGCGTCTAAACAGGTCAAAACTTGCAAAATTCAAAATTCTCTAAAAACAAAACTACAAGTCAAAAACTTATAGAAAATACATTTTTGTGATCTGTGAGTCGATATCCTTCGCATACAATTCAATTGGAGTTGAAAAATTCATTTTTGAAGAAAATGACATTTCAAAATCTTTAAATCGTCATATCTCGTTAACCGAGCGTTTAAACAGGTCAAAACTTGCAAAATTCAAAATTCTCTAAAAACAAAACTACAACTCCAAAACTTATAGAAAATACATTTTTGTGCTCTGTGAGTCGATATCCTTCGCATACAATTAAATTGGAGTTGAAAAATTCATTTTTGAAGAAAATGACATTTCAAAATCTTTAAATCGTCATATCTCGTTAACCGAGCGTCTAAACAGGTCAAAACTTGCAAAATTCAAAATTCTCTAAAAACAAAACTACAAGTCCAAAACTTATAGAAAATACATTTTTGTGATCTGTGAGTCGATATCCTTCGCATACAATTCAATTGGAGTTGAAAAATTTATTTTTGAAGAAAATGACATTTCAAAATCTTTAAATCGTCATATCTCGTTAACCGAGCGTCTAAACAGGTCAAAACTTGCAAAATTCAAAATTCTCTAAAAACAAAACTACAAGTCCAAAACTTATAGAAAATACATTTTTGTGATCTGTGAGTCGATATCCTTCGCATACAATTCAATTGGAGTTGAAAAATTTATTTTTGAAGAAAATGACATTTCAAAATCTTTAAATCGTCATATCTCGTTAACCGAGCGTCTAAACAGGTCAAAACTTGCAAAATTCAAAATTCTCTAAAAACAAAACTACAAGTCCAAAACTTATAGAAAATACATTTTTGTGATCTGTGAGTCGATATCCTTCGCATACAATTCAATTGGAGTTGAAAAATTCATTTTTGAAGAAAATGACATTTCAAAATCTTTAAATCGTCATATCTCGTTAACCGAGCGTCTAAACAGGTCAAAACTTGCAAAATTCAAAATTCTCTAAAAACAAAACTACATGTCCAAAACTTATAGAAAATACATTTTTGTGCTCTGTGAGTCGATATCCTTCGCATACAATTCAATTGGAGTTGAAAAATTCATTTTTGAAGAAAATGACATTTCAAAATCTTTAAATCGTCATATCTCGTTAACCGAGCGTCTAAACAGGTCAAAACTTGCAAAATTCAAAATTCTCTAAAAACAAAACTACAAGTCCAAAACTTATAGAAAATACATTTTTGTGATCTGTGAGTCGATATCCTTCGCATACAATTCAATTGGAGTTGAAAAATTCATTTTTGAAGAAAATGACATTTCAAAATCTTTAAATCGTCATATCTCGTTAACCGAGCGTCTAAACAGGTCAAAACTTGCAAAATTCAAAATTCTCTAAAAACAAAACTACAAGTCAAAAACTTATAGAAAATACATTTTTGTGATCTGTGAGTCGATATCCTTCGCATACAATTCAATTGGAGTTGAAAAATTCATTTTTGAAGAAAATGACATTTCAAAATCTTTAAATCGTCATATCTCGTTAACCGAGCGTTTAAACAGGTCAAAACTTGCAAAATTCAAAATTCTCTAAAAACAAAACTACAACTCCAAAACTTATAGAAAATACATTTTTGTGCTCTGTGAGTCGATATCCTTCGCATACAATTAAATTGGAGTTGAAAAATTCATTTTTGAAGAAAATGACATTTCAAAATCTTTAAATCGTCATATCTCGTTAACCGAGCGTCTAAACAGGTCAAAACTTGCAAAATTCAAAATTCTCTAAAAACAAAACTACAAGTCCAAAACTTATAGAAAATACATTTTTGTGATCTGTGAGTCGATATCCTTCGCATACAATTCAATTGGAGTTGAAAAATTCATTTTTGAAGAAAATGACATTTCAAAATCTTTAAATCGTCATATCTCGTTAACCGAGCGTTTAAACAGGTCAAAACTTGCAAAATTCAAAATTCTCTAAAAACAAAACTACAACTCCAAAACTTATAGAAAATACATTTTTGTGCTCTGTGAGTCGATATCCTTCGCATACAATTCAATTGGAGTTGAAAAATTCATTTTTGAAGAAAATGACATTTCAAAATCTCTAAATCGTCATATCTCGTTAACCGAGCGTCTAAACAGGTCAAAACTTGCAAAATTCAAAATTCTCTAATAACAAAACTACATGTCCAAAACTTATAGAAAATACATTTTTGTGCTCTGTGAGTCGATATCCTTCGCATACAATTCAATTGGAGTTGAAAAATTCATTTTTGAAGAAAATGACATTTCAAAATCTTTAAATCGTCATATCTCGTTAACCGAGCGTCTAAACAGGTCAAAACTTGCAAAATTCAAAATTCTCTAAAAACAAAACTACAAGTCCAAAACTTATAGAAAATACATTTTTGTGATCTGTGAGTCGATATCCTTCGCATACAATTCAATTGGAGTTGAAAAATTCATTTTTGAAGAAAATGACATTTCAAAATCTTTAAATCGTCATATCTCGTTAACCGAGCGTCTAAACAGGTCAAAACTTGCAAAATTCAAAATTCTCTAAAAACAAAACTACATGTCCAAAACTTATAGAAAATACATTTTTGTGCTCTGTGAGTCGATATATTTCGCATACAATTCAATTGGAGTTGAAAAATTCATTTTTGAAGAAAATGACATTTCAAAATCTTTAAATCGTCATATCTCGTTAACCGAGCGTCTAAACAGGTCAAAACTTGCAAAATTCAAAATTCTCTAAAAACAAAACTACAAGTCCAAAACTTATAGAAAATACATTTTTGTGATCTGTGAGTCGATATCCTTCGCATACAATTCAATTGGAGTTGAAAAATTCATTTTTGAAGAAAATGACATTTCAAAATCTTTAAATCGTCATATCTCGTTAACCGAGCGTCTAAACAGGTCAAAACTTGCAAAATTCAAAATTCTCTAAAAACAAAACTACAAGTCCAAAACTTATAGAAAATACATTTTTGTGATCTGTGAGTCGATATCCTTCGCATACAATTCAATTGGAGTTGAAAAATTCATTTTTGAAGAAAATGACATTTCAAAATCTTTAAATCGTCATATCTCGTTAACCGAGCGTCTAAACAGGTCAAAACTTGCAAAATTCAAAATTCTCTAATAACAAAACTACATGTCCAAAACTTATAGAAAATACATTTTTGTGCTCTGTGAGTCGATATCCTTTGCATACAATTCAATTGGAGTTGAAAAATTAATTTTTGAAGAAAATGACATTTCAAAATCTTTAAATCGTCATATCTCGTTAACCGAGCGTCTAAACAGGTCAAAACTTGCAAAATTCAAAATTCTCTAAAAACAAAACTACAAGTCCAAAACTTATAGAAAATACATTTTTGTGATCTGTGAGTCGATATCCTTCGCATACAATTCAATTGGAGTTGAAAAATTCATTTTTGAAGAAAATGACATTTCAAAATCTTTAAATCGTCATATCTCGTTAACCGAGCGTCTAAACAGGTCAAAACTTGCAAAATTCAAAATTCTCTAAAAACAAAACTACAAGTCCAAAACTTATAGAAAATACATTTTTGTGATCTGTGAGTCGATATCCTTCGCATACAATTCAATTGGAGTTGAAAAATTCATTTTTGAAGAAAATGACATTTCAAAATCTTTAAATCGTCATATCTCGTTAACCGAGCGTCTAAACAGGTCAAAACTTGCAAAATTCAAAATTCTCTAAAAACAAAACTACATGTCCAAAACTTATAGAAAATACATTTTTGTGATATGTGAGTCGATATCCTTCGCATACAATTCAATTGGAGTTGAAAAATTCATTTTTGAAGAAAATGACATTTCAAAATCTTTAAATCGTCATATCTCGTTAACCGAGCGTCTAAACAGGTCAAAACTTGCAAAATTCAAAATTCTCTAAAAACAAAACTACAAGTCCAAAACTTATAGAAAATACATTTTTGTGATCTGTGAGTCGATATCCTTCGCATACAATTCAATTGGAGTTGAAAAATTAATTTTTGAAGAAAATGACATTTCAAAATCTTTAAATCGTCATATCTCGTTAACCGAGCGTCTAAACAGGTCAAAACTTGCAAAATTCAAAATTCTCTAAAAACAAAACTACAAGTCCAAAACTTATAGAAAATACATTTTTGTGATCTGTGAGTCGATATCCTTCGCATACAATTCAATTGGAGTTGAAAAATTCATTTTTGAAGAAAATGACATTTCAAAATCTTTAAATCGTCATATCTCGTTAACCGAGCGTCTAAACAGGTCAAAACTTGCAAAATTCAAAATTCTCTAAAAACAAAACTACAAGTCCAAAACTTATAGAAAATACATTTTTGTGATCTGTGAGTCGATATCCTTCGCATACAATTCAATTGGAGTTGAAAAATTCATTTTTGAAGAAAATGACATTTCAAAATCTTTAAATCGTCATATCTCGTTAACCGAGCGTCTAAACAGGTCAAAACTTGCAAAATTCAAAATTCTCTAAAAACAAAACTACAAGTCCAAAACTTATAGAAAATACATTTTTGTGATCTGTGAGTCGATATCCTTCGCATACAATTCAATTGGAGTTGAAAAATTCATTTTTGAAGAAAATGACATTTCAAAATCTTTAAATCGTCATATCTCGTTAACCGAGCGTCTAAACAGGTCAAAACTTGCAAAATTCAAAATTCTCTAAAAACAAAACTACAAGTCCAAAACTTATAGAAAATACATTTTTGTGATCTGTGAGTCGATATCCTTCGCATACAATTCAATTGGAGTTGAAAAATTCATTTTTGAAGAAAATGACATTTCAAAATCTTTAAATCGTCATATCTCGTTAACCGAGCGTCTAAACAGGTCAAAACTTGCAAAATTCAAAATTCTCTAAAAACAAAACTACAAGTCCAAAACTTATAGAAAATACATTTTTGTGATCTGTGAGTCGATATCCTTCGCATACAATTCAATTGGAGTTGAAAAATTAATTTTTGAAGAAAATGACATTTCAAAATCTTTAAATCGTCATATCTCGTTAACCGAGCGTCTAAACAGGTCAAAACTTGCAAAATTCAAAATTCTCTAAAAACAAAACTACAAGTCCAAAACTTATAGAAAATACATTTTTGTGATCTGTGAGTCGATATCCTTCGCATACAATTCAATTGGAGTTGAAAAATTAATTTTTGAAGAAAATGACATTTCAAAATCTTTAAATCGTCATATCTCGTTAACCGAGCGTCTAAACAGGTCAAAACTTGCAAAATTCAAAATTCTCTAAAAACAAAACTACAAGTCCAAAACTTATAGAAAATACATTTTTGTGATCTGTGAGTCGATATCCTTCGCATACAATTCAATTGGAGTTGAAAAATTCATTTTTGAAGAAAATGACATTTCAAAATCTTTAAATCGTCATATCTCGTTAACCGAGCGTCTAAACAGGTCAAAACTTGCAAAATTCAAAATTCTCTAAAAACAAAACTACAAGTCCAAAACTTATAGAAAATACATTTTTGTGATCTGTGAGTCGATATCCTTCGCATACAATTCAATTGGAGTTGAAAAATTCATTTTTGAAGAAAATGACATTTCAAAATCTTTAAATCGTCATATCTCGTTAACCGAGCGTCTAAACAGGTCAAAACTTGCAAAATTCAAAATTCTCTAAAAACAAAACTACAAGTCCAAAACTTATAGAAAATACATTTTTGTGATCTGTGAGTCGATATCCTTCGCATACAATTCAATTGGAGTTGAAAAATTAATTTTTGAAGAAAATGACATTTCAAAATCTTTAAATCGTCATATCTCGTTAACCGAGCGTCTAAACAGGTCAAAACTTGCAAAATTCAAAATTCTCTAAAAACAAAACTACAAGTCCAAAACTTATAGAAAATACATTTTTGTGATCTGTGAGTCGATATCCTTCGCATACAATTCAATTGGAGTTGAAAAATTCATTTTTGAAGAAAATGACATTTCAAAATCTTTAAATCGTCATATCTCGTTAACCGAGCGTCTAAACAGGTCAAAACTTGCAAAATTCAAAATTCTCTAAAAACAAAACTACAAGTCCAAAACTTATAGAAAATACATTTTTGTGATCTGTGAGTCGATATCCTTCGCATACAATTCAATTGGAGTTGAAAAATTAATTTTTGAAGAAAATGACATTTCAAAATCTTTAAATCGTCATATCTCGTTAACCGAGCGTCTAAACAGGTCAAAACTTGCAAAATTCAAAATTCTCTAAAAACAAAACTACAAGTCCAAAACTTATAGAAAATACATTTTTGTGATCTGTGAGTCGATATCCTTCGCATACAATTCAATTGGAGTTGAAAAATTCATTTTTGAAGAAAATGACATTTCAAAATCTTTAAATCGTCATATCTCGTTAACCGAGCGTCTAAACAGGTCAAAACTTGCAAAATTCAAAATTCTCTAAAAACAAAACTACAAGTCCAAAACTTATAGAAAATACATTTTTGTGATCTGTGAGTCGATATCCTTCGCATACAATTCAATTGGAGTTGAAAAATTCATTTTTGAAGAAAATGACATTTCAAAATCTTTAAATCGTCATATCTCGTTAACCGAGCGTCTAAACAGGTCAAAACTTGCAAAATTCAAAATTCTCTAAAAACAAAACTACAAGTCCAAAACTTATAGAAAATACATTTTTGTGATCTGTGAGTCGATATCCTTCGCATACAATTCAATTGGAGTTGAAAAATTCATTTTTGAAGAAAATGACATTTCAAAATCTTTAAATCGTCATATCTCGTTAACCGAGCGTCTAAACAGGTCAAAACTTGCAAAATTCAAAATTCTCTAAAAACAAAACTACAAGTCCAAAACTTATAGAAAATACATTTTTGTGATCTGTGAGTCGATATCCTTCGCATACAATTCAATTGGAGTTGAAAAATTAATTTTTGAAGAAAATGACATTTCAAAATCTTTAAATCGTCATATCTCGTTAACCGAGCGTCTAAACAGGTCAAAACTTGCAAAATTCAAAATTCTCTAAAAACAAAACTACAAGTCCAAAACTTATAGAAAATACATTTTTGTGATCTGTGAGTCGATATCCTTCGCATACAATTCAATTGGAGTTGAAAAATTAATTTTTGAAGAAAATGACATTTCAAAATCTTTAAATCGTCATATCTCGTTAACCGAGCGTCTAAACAGGTCAAAACTTGCAAAATTCAAAATTCTCTAAAAACAAAACTACAAGTCCAAAACTTATAGAAAATACATTTTTGTGATCTGTGAGTCGATATCCTTCGCATACAATTCAATTGGAGTTGAAAAATTCATTTTTGAAGAAAATGACATTTCAAAATCTTTAAATCGTCATATCTCGTTAACCGAGCGTCTAAACAGGTCAAAACTTGCAAAATTCAAAATTCTCTAAAAACAAAACTACAAGTCCAAAACTTATAGAAAATACATTTTTGTGATCTGTGAGTCGATATCCTTCGCATACAATTCAATTGGAGTTGAAAAATTCATTTTTGAAGAAAATGACATTTCAAAATCTTTAAATCGTCATATCTCGTTAACCGAGCGTCTAAACAGGTCAAAACTTGCAAAATTCAAAATTCTCTAAAAACAAAACTACAAGTCCAAAACTTATAGAAAATACATTTTTGTGATCTGTGAGTCGATATCCTTCGCATACAATTCAATTGGAGTTGAAAAAATTCATTTTTGAAGAAAATGACATTTCAAAATCTTTAAATCGTCATATCTCGTTAACCGAGCGTCTAAACAGGTCAAAACTTGCAAATTCAAAATTCTCTAAAAACAAAACTACAAGTCCAAAACTTATAGAAAATACATTTTTGTGATCTGTGAGTCGATATCCTTCGCATACAATTCAATTGGAGTTGAAAAATTCATTTTTGAAGAAAATGACATTTCAAAATCTTTAAATCGTCATATCTCGTTAACCGAGCGTCTAAACAGGTCAAAACTTGCAAAATTCAAAATTCTCTAAAAACAAAACTACAAGTCCAAAACTTATAGAAAATACATTTTTGTGATCTGTGAGTCGATATCCTTCGCATACAATTCAATTGGAGTTGAAAAATTCATTTTTGAAGAAAATGACATTTCAAAATCTTTAAATCGTCATATCTCGTTAACCGAGCGTCTAAACAGGTCAAAACTTGCAAAATTCAAAATTCTCTAAAAACAAAACTACAAGTCCAAAACTTATAGAAAATACATTTTTGTGATCTGTGAGTCGATATCCTTCGCATACAATTCAATTGGAGTTGAAAAATTCATTTTTGAAGAAAATGACATTTCAAAATCTTTAAATCGTCATATCTCGTTAACCGAGCGTCTAAACAGGTCAAAACTTGCAAAATTCAAAATTCTCTAAAAACAAAACTACAAGTCCAAAACTTATAGAAAATACATTTTTGTGATCTGTGAGTCGATATCCTTCGCATACAATTCAATTGGAGTTGAAAAATTCATTTTTGAAGAAAATGACATTTCAAAATCTTTAAATCGTCATATCTCGTTAACCGAGCGTCCAAACAGGTCAAAACTTGCAAAATTCAAAATTCTCTAAAAACTAAACGTCCAAAACTTATAGAAAATACATTTTTGTGATCTGTGAGTCGATATCCTTCGCATACAATTCAATTGGAGTTGAAAAATTCATTTTTGAAGAAAATGACATTTCAAAATCTTTAAATCGTCATATCTCGTTAACCGAGCGTCTAAACAGGTCAAAACTTGCAAAATTCAAAATTCTCTAAAAACAAAACTACAA